>NW_011934467.1:166794-185362 GCF_000733215.1 Auxenochlorella protothecoides
GGGGGGGGCTGGGCTGAGCCTGTGCGGCGAGTCCGTGGCTGCAGGGCCCAGGTCGGGCGCCGCGCGCAGCCAGAGCCCCATCGAGCGCCTGGGCCAGCCAGCAGCTGCAAGACGAGGCGGCACACACCAAGGCGACCCGGTGGGACGGCTCGACACGCAAACCTCCTCCTTGCCCCCCACACTACTCCTTGGCCCCCACACTCCTCCTCGCCCCCCCGCACCCCTCCTCGCTCCCCACACCCCTCCACCACTCACCCACGACGTCGCGGTCGGGGGCGCCGGCGGTGGTGCCCACACCCCCCGTGTCCCGGGTGGGCTGGAGCAGGGCGGTGGCGGCCGCACACGCCCCCAGCAGCACGTCCCCGGGCCTGGCCAGCGAGGGCCGCCCCGCCCCGGGCAGCGCGTTGGAGTCCACCTCGGGGCTGGGCAGGGGGGCCTGCCCCGACAGCAGGCTCCCCTCGTGCCACTGCCCGGAAGCGCCGCCCAGCGACAACGGCACCCCTGCAAACACGGGAGGCGCCAGGGAGACAGGCAGGGCGGGTCCCAGGGGGGCTCCATGAGGGCCAGGGACTTGCTGCCTGGGGGCGACAGCCAGCGCGGCCGCCTGTGTTTCGTGATGAACGGGAAGAGGCGCGCGTGGGGCAGGCGCCAAGAGGTGCATGTGCTGTGGTAAAAACACCCACCTCCACAACAGCCGCAGTCCCCACTTTTTGAACATCACTTTGGACACCCAGTTGCAAGGCTTCCGAGTTGACAGCGTACCAGGCGTGCCCTGCCGGCCTCCCAGAGGACACCCACCAACCCCAGGAGACTCACCATGGCAGCGAGGAACTCGGAGCCATGGGCGGGGATGCCGGCAGGCTGTCCGGAGGCCTGACCCTCCGGCTGCGGTCGCGGAGGTGCGCCCCCCTCACTGCATGGTGTTGGACAGGGCTTCTGTTTGAGAGTGGGAGTACGCCCTGCTGCACATCTCCCTCCATTTCCCTTGGCGACCCGGCCTGAATGAACAGTTCCCACAGCCTCGCCACTCCAGGCGGCTGTCCCCATCTTCCTGTTGCGGGGCCACCACCAGACTGCCACCCACCCCCCGGCGCACCAGTTCTCACAGCCGTCACACTGGCAGATGTCGGGGTTGCACTTGACCCCGGCCTGGAAACACTCGCAGTACTTCTTCTGGCACTTGGACCTCTTGCAGCGGCAGCCCTTCTTGTGGCCCTCGCCGTTGAGCACCTGACATGGTTGGACAGCGGGGGCAGCGGCCCATGGAAGGCCTGTGGTGACATGCCCTTGGGACACTCGTACACCCCTCCCAACCCGACGACATCGAATGTGACGACAAGAAGGCCGGGGCGCCTCCCGACTAAGGCCTGGGCTTGCTCAGGCCTGACGCCTGCCAGTCGTGCACCTGACATTCAATCACCCCCCCTCCAGGACACGAAGCAACCCCCTCCCAGGCATCACCCCCATCCGCCCACCTTGGCCCTGAAGGCAGTGGGGTCTTTGGCCAGGACGGCGCTCCTGGCCTCCTGCACGGCATCGACCGCGTCTGCCGAATTGGAGCAGCCCAAGCAGCCGCAGCCCGGGCCACAGAAGCCGCCCGCCGCGAAGCAGTCGCAGTACATCTTCAGGCACTGGCTTCGCTTGCAGGAGCAGCGCTTGGCGGCCAGGGTCGGCTCGGTGAGCGGCCCGCCGCCGTCCAGGGCGCGGTCGCTGGGGAGGGGCCACGCCCTGACCGAGCCGGGCGCGCGGGGCCGGGATGGAGGCAGGGCCGCCTGATTCGCATGCTGGGAGCCGAACGAAGCCAGGGGCGTCGCGGCACCCAGCGCTGCCGCACGGCTGGCGGGGGAGAGGCCGGCGGCAAACGGCTCGTCCTGTGGTGGGTGCGAGTGGGGGTGCCGGGGGGGGGAGGGTCTGAGGCTGGGAGTGATGCATGCAACGCGCATCAGTGCAGCACAGATGGCAGTCTCGACAGGGACAAGGGGGCAGGACAGCAGGGCAAGTGCATCCTATCCACTTCCCCAGCGAAACCCCACCGCATCCTGGTACCTTGGCGACGATGGGGCTGCCCGTGACAGATGCGCCCGATCGAGCGGCCCGGCTCAGGAAGGCCAGGGCCTCGATGGCCATGGGAGTGGTGGCTGGGGGCTGAGCCCCGCCATCCTGCTCCCCAGGCCCCTGGGCGGCAGCCAAGGGTGTCGCTGGCAATCCCACCTGCAGGACGGGGTATGTGAGTGGGTGCCAGAGGTTCAAGAAGTACATCCAAGAGTTTGTTATCGCCCGACCATGAGAACTTCAGGCTGCTCCTGCAGGCATACTTACGCCCCAGGCACATACATCATGAGGGTGCCTTCTGTCCCAGGTACCTTCTACCAACCCTGCAACCATAATAGGCGCATAATTCAAGGTCGATCAGCGCACCGTGCAGAAGTTAGAGGGTGCCGCGGCAGACCGGACGGCGCTCCTCTGCTTGGTAGGCACCTTTACGAGTTTGCCGGCTGGACGGGTGGCGGAAAGAGGAATGGCCGAGGTCAGTCGATGATCGAGCGGGCTGGTGTGACGGACAGTCATTCGATGTCGTCGTCGCCACCCGATTGCCTCGCACCTTGTTCCCACGAAGCCGTTTGGGGGAGAGGAGCGGACTCCCGATTGCGTGCCGGCCTTGGCGCATCTCGAGGACCATCGAGCTGGCTCGATCTCTGGGACGCTGGGTCGGCGGGTGATGGGATGGCCGTTTCGCTCGCGTCATTCGAAGCCTGGCTGCCGTGCACGAGAGCCTCGAGGTCGGCGGTTGCCTTTTGCAATGCGAACAGGGGTGCTGGGGCTCCGGCGTAGTCCAGAGTGCCCGGGTGCAAGGTCTCCTACGAAGTGAGGTGATGGGAGGGGATCACGAAATCGGTTTGCCGACTACCCCAGCCGGCCCCCGGCAATGAGCAGGCGTAACGACCGTTGGACGATTGCCAGGCACGGGACCCCCCTCCTCGCACTCTGCCATGCACACGCCTTGAGGTTCTGTAGTCGCCGGAATACGTCCTCCAATGCCTCCTCCACGGTCACCCGTCCCATCACTGAGGTCCCAACAGACCCTCTCGGGACCCTGCCGCAGGCACCAGATCCTTCGTGCGGGGCTCTCCTTACGTCTCTTTGTCAAATCGGGTCTCCAGGTCAGCCTTCGCAGCTCGAGTTTGAATCGAAGTGGTGCGCAGGCATTGACAGAAAAAATTCGAACTTGGAGTCAAGTCGATGCTCCGCATGCTGTCCCTGGAGAGCGCGATCTCGGTAACATCCGACGCGATGCGCGATCAACACGCAGCGGCTTGTGGAGTGCCTTGCCTCGGAAGCCCTTATGTATACCTTCCAGTTATAGTATAGGAACGGTGCCGAGCAGTCCTCACCCGCCATGTGAGTCATCAGGCCCCAAGGGCTGACTGGGTGGTTGCTGGAATGGGGTCCCAGCAACTGATCACAGCGGTGTGCACCGTGATTTTCGATCTGGATCAGGGACAGAAGATCGAGAGTCTGCACCCCCCTGCGTCTCTGAGTGAGGGCGATCAGCAGCGGGTCGCCTACCATGCATTCCCAGTGAGACCTGGGGACGAGGAGGGACATGCATTGCTGATGTCCTGGGCACTTTACAATGGATGCACAGGCCTGGTGTGCCCAGAGCCATGTCGGCTTCACCCCATCCCTCAACAGCCTCGAGTTGCCCACGCCACCCGCCTCACCCGCAGGACTCCACCGCCCAGAAGCAGCTGGCGCCCGCCTCCATCCGCGACTCAAGCTTCTTCTTCCGCCTGCCGCGCCGGGGAAGCTCGCTGTACGGCTTCGTCTTCTGCCGCCAGCGCCAGGACGAAGCGCTGCGCCGCGGTGCGGAGCAGCGCAGCTTTGTGGTGCTGTCTCCCCTCCCCCTGCATGCGCTGTGGACCGCGCTGGCCTGCGCCGCCGGCCCCGTCTGCCTCGCATACGGCCCACACGCCGTCGTGGACGTGAGCGCGCTGGGGGTGCACTCTCGCCGAGCAGCAGCGGTGGACTGCGTTCCTTGGGGGCAGATGCGTGGGTGTGGGGCAGGCTGCAAAGTGGCCGCCAGCGCGGATTTCCCCAGGCAGACTCAGTTTGTGAGGCTCCTTGTCGGACCCCTGCGTCGTGGCTCTGTCGGAGGCCTGGAGTATCCGTCCATCTTCCCTTTCCCGCCCCCCCCTCCCTCCAGGTGTACGAGGCGGCGCTTGTCTTCCCCATCGCGCTGCCTCTGGCAGACCGCGAGGCGCAGGTCTGGATCCGGGGCCAGCAGCTGACGCTGGCCCTGCCTGACCCCGCCACCATCCCTGGCACAGCGGCCACACAGACGCTGGACCCGGGCACCGGCCTGCCCCAGGCCCTGCTGGCGGACAGCCACAAGCTCACCGCCGGCCCCTACTCCCACGTGCGCGGCAGGGATGACGGGGAGGGAAGGGAGGTCGTGCTGGGGAGGGTGTACACCATGAGCCACAGCCCATGGGTGTGATGGGCCGGGACATGGGCAAGTGGCTGCAGCAATTACGAGCATGACACTGCTCCGCAGGAGTTGGCTGAGCTCTATTGGGTATGGATCTGGTCCACCCTGTGCAGTCGCAGACATCCTGCAAGCCTGCCTGATTGTCCCTGCAGAGCGGTTGTGCACTGGGCGAACCATGGGATACCATCTCAGCTCACCATCATGAATCGGTCCATTCAAGCCCTGCTCTGCAGGTGGATGTGTACTCTGCGTTGCAGCCTGTGCTGCAACACCTGTGGACGCTCTGGGAGCTGCTGGTGTTGGGGAGGAGGCTGGCCGTCATCGGCGCCAGCCCAGGTGCAAAACCTGCTGGGATTGGTCGGGTGCAAATGGGTCTGGGCAAACGGGGTGTGGCTCTGCAAAGCTGGCTTGATAGAGTGAATGCTGGCGCTTTCCCGTTTCACTCCTTCCTGGGCATCTGCATCACCTCGGAGTAGCTCAGTTTCCAGCCCAATGGGACCCCCCCCTCCTTGACTGTAAGCCCTCCAAACTCGCACACTCTCCCGACACGCCCACTCCCCCCAAACCCACGGAGCGTGCAGGCGTGTGCTCGGAGGGCATCGCCGCCCTCCTCTCGCTCCTGAGCCCCCTGCCGTACGCCGGGGATGTGCGGCCCTACCTTACCATCCAGGACCCCGGTTTCGCGGCCCTCACCTGCCAGGGCAGCGGCGCGGCTCCCGGAGCGCCGCAGACCGGTGCGGAGGGAGACGGCGCGTCGGGGGCTCAGCCCGAGGGCGCCCCCACCCTGGTGGGCGTCACCAACCTCTACTTCCTCAAGGGCCTCCCCGCCTGGCCCAACACGGTGGCCCTGGGCTGGGGCGGGGGGGAGGCGTCGGGGGCGCAGACGGCCGCCGCGGCGCCGTGGGCGCCGCGGCGCCTGGCGCGCGCCGCCGCGGGCCGCCTCGCCAGCCTCGTCTCGCGCCCCTCCGCGGCGGGCGCGCTGCTGGGCGCCCCAGCGCCCAGCGACGGCGCGTGGCTGGCCCCGGGGTCCGGCGCCAGGGCCCAGCGGGGCGTGCTGGGCGCGCTGGTCGAGGTGCCGGCGCCCAGCCTGGCCCTGGGCCCGGAGCGGGGCAGGCGCCTGGCGGCCGCCAACTCCGCAGTCCTGCGCCGGCACTTCCAGGAGCTGACGCGCGCCCTCCTCTTCCCCCTGCTCCCCTGCATCACTCCCGCGCCGCGCCCAGGGCAAGGTGGGAGGCTTTGATGATTTTGGTAGCGGGGCTGCTGCCTGAGTGCGTTGCCGGGAGCCTTGCATTCCCTGGGGCACCTTTCCATAACCGGGCGTCCTGGTTGCCACTGTGCAAACATGGCTCGACACCCTGTTGAAGCCCATTGTGTGAAGCCCTTTCCAAAAACCACTGCAAAGCACGGCCGCCCATCAATGCCACTCCACATTACACACAGGCTCGCCCGGTCCTGGAGACAGAGGCCCACCAGACTTTGACCCTGGCAGGGTACTCGCCGACCTGGCAGACCCCAGCGGCACCATCCCAGACCCCCTCGTCCAGGTTTTTGGCACGCGGGCCAGGGTGGTGGCGTTCTACGCCCGCTTCCTAGCAAGCCGCAACTGCAGGGCCTGGGTGGAGCAGCGCCAGGCGGACGCCAGGGCGTGGCAGGTGAGGCGCATGCTTGGGGGTGAGTTCTGGGTGACAGCGAGGAGGCGACGTGGGGGTGGCGGTGGCTGCAGCCTGAGCATTCGGCCTCAAACAACAACCACACGTCACCGGGCCTCCTCTGCGACACCCAGGAGACATCGCTGCCCGAGGAGGCGACGAGCTGGAGCCACGTCAGCGGCGTATGAGTGAGAAAACTTGGAGGGACCTCACCCCTCCCTGGGCGCCCTAGCACCTTGCGGCCGGGCGATGGGGATGCACAGAGGCTCGGCCCATGCTCCATAGAATACCCCATTTCCTCGCACCCATGCAACAGGCTGGGCACGCATACAATCATGTTACAGTGAGTCAGTCAGTGGGGTGCAGCACATCGCTGCACAGAACAATCCCACAGCGGCCTGGAGTGGGCATCCGCGCTGTCTGCCTCCAGCCAGGGCTTTGCTAGCGTGCTCGTGCGTGCCCGGGCGTGTGCACCACAGGCACGATGGTTGGTGTGCACGAGTGCGAGCGGCGAGGAAGAGTGGCCATACTCTTATGGGCGTCACGCTTTAGCCTCATACCGATGTTCGGATGCAGATAGCTGGAAAGTCATGGGCAGTGGCCCTCCCCACCTGCGAGACCTCTGGCATGAGGACCCGCAGAGGGGGCGTCACAAGATCAGGAGGATGGAAGCTGCCGCCGCGGCCCCCGCGGCCAGACCCCAGGCGCCGGCCTGCAAGGTCGGCGATCCTGAGAGTGAGAGTCCAGCATCAGAGAGGAGTTTCAATGACAGTCCCAGCCCTATCCATGGCCCACCCACCTTCTGGCTGGAGGAGGGGGGAGGCGGGCTGGCCGCCGGCTCCCCAAATGCGGAGGCCGCGGTAGGGGCTGCCCCAGTACCCGGACTCCGGCCGGCGGCGGGTGACACAGTAGAGGTCGCCCCGATGACAGTGGGCGAGGCACCACTTGTCACGGCGGCAGGTGGAGCGACACTGGCTGCGCCAGATGGCGACGCTGCGGGTGGAGGGGGGCTGCCGGCCGCCTGCTTTGAGGGGGAGCTGGGCGTGGCACAGGCACATGAGTGGCTCAGGGCCCCGGAGCTCGAGTCGCACTCAAAGTCGACTGCAAAGGGGGAGAGGGGGATGCAGGTTGTGAGCGCTGGACTGGTACGCTGGACCGTGCTCAGAGCTTATACGGGGGGCGGAAGATCATGGAGACACCCTGGCACCCACATTCCTTCTGTTTCCATTCATTTCCCACATCCCATCCTCACTCTTGGAGTCGGCCGGACATTGCTCCTCACAGAGGCTTCTCAGCTCAGTGCATTGGGCGGACTCACTGGAGGTGGTGAGGAGGGGAGGCGGGGGGGACACCGAAGGGACTGACGCAGGAGGTGGAGGGCTGGGGGGACTGGGGCTGGGCGTGGTGGAGGTAGCGCAAGCACATGACTGGGAGATGGAGCCGCTTTCCTCCTGGCACTTGAAGTCCGACACGCTTCCCGCCGGACAGCTAGCCGCGCACTGCAGACAACGTTGGTGGGCAGGGCATGAGTGGACATGCATCCATTCCATTGATCAGTGCATGCCATTAGAAGGTGCATCGAGGGGCTGTCCGGTGCAACGCACCTGTTGCTTGGCCTGCGCACAGGTCAGTGCCATGGCGGAAGGGATGAGCAGGGCGAGTGCTGCCACCAGGGCGGCAATGCAGGTCCTCCGCATTTTGTAAAATTTAAAGGAAACTGAGATTCTAGAATGTATCAGTAATGTCTTTCTCTCGTGCGAAGCCTTGTGTACCGGGCTATATGCGAAACACGACTTTCGCCTACACGCTTTCGGCTGGTCTCCATGCCTTCCACATGTCCCGAACGCGGTTGAGCTTGCCCATATTTTCTGTCTGTTCGCATGCCTGCCTTGTTGTCCACACTTAATCATAGTATTTTTAAATCTTGCTTTAAGAACATCTCTACCTTGCGAAGTGTGAGTTGAGGACACACTCGCAGCGACACCTGTGCGTCCTACACTCTTCCGGCATGTCGAAACTTCGCTGTGCTTCACCAGGCATGCAGCCAGGGAACACGGCATGCGCGCTGCCGTGAAATCACAGTTTATTTATAGCTGCTGCACACCCCTTTCCCAAGGTGCTCGGACCAATTTTCGCACCGCTCACGGCTTGTTGTAGCAGGCATGCGCATTTCAAAGTACATTCCCTTCGTATCCGGACGGGGCACCAACTGCGCGGTGTCGCTTATATCCTGTGTCTGAAGAGGAACTTGACTGGCTACAAGGGCTATGATCTTGCCTAGAGTCAGCCCGGAAACGTCTGCTTCGGAGGTTTGCATTCGCGATGACGTAGAAGTCGAGGGAAGAGGTATGAACCCGAGGGAAGCATGATAAGAGCCCGGCGCGTGGCATCTTCGACTACATGCAGCCTCTTTCGAGAACAGTATCCGAAACGTTAACCTCCCAACGACATTTATACCTGTCGCAGAATCTTTCCTCATTGCGGCATTCCCGATGACGTCTGCTAAGCAGCTCTGCCGGGCCGGCCTGCTCGTATGCCTCGTCCTCCTGCTGGCTCAGCAGGCATCTGCGGCCTACGAGTCCCCCTTCTGCGCTGCCCAGAACGCCACATGCTACGAGGGCTGCCCTGTTGGAGAAGTGGACTTCCAGTGCGATGACAGTGGCCCCGGATCGCAGTCCATCTCCTGCACATGCCAGAACGGTTCCGGGCGCGGTTCCTCGTCTGCCTCTGCAACATCCTCGTCGTCGTCGCCCTCCCCATCGAGCTCGACGTCGACTTCCGGTAGAAGCTATGCGTGGTGGAATGAGGAGAGAGAGAACGCTGGAGGCCGTCGCTAATGTAGGTTGCTGTTTTCGAATTTGGGGGTCGGGCGGTGCATGCAGCTTCGGCTTTGGGCTGATTCCGTTCCACACATTCGATTCTGCCTCTTGCAGGGTGAGGAGGCCACGGCAAAATCAGGGCCAGAGCGCTTGGACCCTTAAAGAGCACACTTTCGACCAAGACTGATGATGTAAGCACACCCTCCATCCTGAATTTTCTCCATTTTGTGAATATTTGATGTAACTGCCGAACAGCCGATCAAATTCGAGGCATGGGCTGGATGTCTTTGCAGTATGCTGTATCCTTGACCGCAAATGAGTGCCAATGAATAGAGTTTATGATGGTGATATTACCAGTGGATATGAACAGACCTCATTATGTTGCTGCACTTTCATTCCATCCGTTTCCACCCTCTATCCCCGCAGACTTGTCCTAGAGGACCAACACAGATACTCAAAGAATTTCTCCCCGTTCCCTCGCTCAGATGAATGATCGAATGAAACTCGCATGATCTGAATTGCAGCATGTCAGCAATGTGTAGCGGTTGGTGACGCCCAATGCCAAGGTCTGGGGGACGGAGTCTTGGGGTGTACGGGTGTCGAGACCGCCACAAGGTACGCGCGCGATAAGCAGCATGCGCGCCCCACAGGGCCAGACTGTGAAGTACTCCAAGAATGCACCCCAGCAGGGGTCGACATATAAATATTGACGGTGAACCTATCCGGATCAAATGCTGTGGGAGACTCCGGGGTGTAGTGGCAGTAGTAGGGTTTCACCGGCCCCTGACACTCACTTCCAGGACCTCCAAGGCGAGCATAGTGCCTGCTATGAGTCCATCGTTCCACCGCGCGAATAGTGTTTCACGCTGACGGGTGGTGAATGGCACCTTCCTCCACCTTGTGGGCGTCGCAACGCAGCCAGACAGGGTCACAGCGGGTGGGGGACTACCTCCTGGGGCGCACCATCGGCGAGGTGCGCTGGTGTCGCACGCGCCGATACCCTTTCAGGCATACCGAGCAACGAGGGGCATTATCTCTTGCGAAGAAAGCGTGCGCATCGCCCCAGTCGGGTGTGTAAACCCCAAAGTCCCCACCCACCCTCCATCGCCTGCATCAGGGCGCCGACTCCAGGGTGGTCTACGCCCAGCACGTGGACACGGGCCTCAAGGTGGCCATCAAGGTGCTGGACAAGGAGGCGCTGCTGACGCGCGGCGGCGCTGCCCGCTTCCCGCGTGAGGTGGCCGCGCTGCGCCGCCTGCGCCACCCCCACGCCGTGACCCTGCTGGGCGTCCTTTCCTCCCCCTCCACGCTCTACATGGTCATGGAGCTGGTGGCGGGGGGCGACCTGTACGACCGCATCGCGGGGGAGGGACCCCTGAAGGTGGGTTGGGGAACCAGGAGGTTGAGAGGGAGAGGCATTGCCCGAGAAGATGCGCCCGGGCGCATATACATGTGCTGACTCGGATGTCATTACCTGGTGCCCCTGCTCCTCACACGCAGGAGGCGGAGGCGCGGCGTCTCTTCTGCCAGCTGCTCAGCGCCCTGGGTGCCTGCCACGCGGCGGGCGTCTTCCACCGCGACATCAAGCCCGAGAACGTGCTGCTGACGGAGGGCGGGGACGCCAAGCTGGCAGACTTTGGGCTGGGGTGTGTCGCCGGGGCGCAGGACCTCCTCAGGACGGCCTGCGGGACCATGCAGTACACCGCCCCGGAGGTACTGCGGGACAAAGGGTACCACGGCGGGCCATCGGACCTCTGGTCCCTTGGTGAGTTGGGGATTGGGTGGGGGCAGAGTGGACTGGGGCCTGTGCAAGGTGCCAAGCATGGTGGTAGGAATGGATTAGGAATGCGTGCCAGGGAGCTTCCTCCCATGTGGCAAGGCGCCATGCCGGATGCCGCCGCTTGGTGGGCCGCTCCACCTCCTGTAAGCCCCCTCCCCCCATATAACAATGAAGCCAATCAAGGCGTGGTGCTGTTCGTGATGCTGACGGGGGAGCTGCCGTTCGACGCCGACACGCCCCTGGCTCTGATGCAGTGCATCGCGGCCGCCGACTACTCCCTGCCGCCGACGGTGAGCGCGGCGGCGGCGGCCACGCTGCGCGCCATGCTGTGCCCCGACCCGGCGGCTCGGGCGGGGATCGAAGAGGTGTGGGACATGGACTGGGTCGCCGCATGGCAGGGCGATGCGCCAGGCGAGGCGGCGCGGGCGCGCTGGGGAGCCGACCTGTGTCCCGAGGCTCAGGCGGCCGAGGCCTTGCTGGAGCCGGGGTCTGACTCGGCGTCGGGCATCGAGGAAGTGTCCGAGCCTGGCAGCCCCGTGGTGGGTCGGTGATGCTGGGGAAGACCGGGCGGTGGACCAAGGGGCTTCAGGGGGATAAGAGGTCGCACGGCAGGATTGCTCAGTGATCGCCGAGCCACACAGGGATCACTATTGTCGACCAGCCACGAGCATGCACATGGCAATGCCTGCCCACAGAACCAGATCCACTTCACAGCCCGGCAGCTCCCGGAATGACACCCAACCTACGCAAGCCTAATCTTCACCCTCACCCCCAATCGCATCGCCATCCACGCAGATGGGTGGCAGCCACCCCTTGCTGGCCGGGCCCTTCCATATGAATGCCTTCCAGCTGCTGCGCGCCAACCTGGACATCTCCGCCATCTTCGAGGGCAGGCAGGACGTGGTCAAGCGCCGCACCCGCCTCACCTGCGGGCCTCACCTGGGGGGCATCCTCCACCGCATCCAAGCCGCCGTGGAGGGAGTGGGCGGCCATGTGGCACGCCGTAGTCCCAACTGGTGAGGCAGCGGGGGGGTGGGGGTGTTGCCAGCGGAGACTTCAGGCTGCGCCGGGCCTGCACCTCCACGCAAGCCCACCTCAGCCCACGTCCTGGCTTTCTCCAAGACAAAAAGGATGCGGCAACCACCAGTCTCTGTCCTGCCAACAAGCAATCACCCCCCCAAACCCCTGTGCAGCCTCAGCATGTCGGTGCCCATCCCAGCTGGCATCCTCACTGTGCGGTTAGATGCCCACATGCTGGTGCCGGGCAAACATCTGCTGGACATCTCCCGTGTCTCTGGGCCCGCCCCCGCCTTTTACAAATGGCAAGTCGGGAGGGGTGTTAGTGCGCCTGCAGAGAGGACAATGCAGAGCCAGGGAGGGTGCGGGGCAGGGGGTCGACACCGGAGGGTGGGCAGCGCTGCGCATTGTCTTGGTGCCCATGACACTTCCTGCCCGTCGTACCACCCTCGCCTGCCTGCTCCTTGATTCTGCACCGCGCAGGTATGCTCGCCTTGTCGCCCAGCTGCGGCCCTTCATCCTCCAAGCAAAGCCTCTTGTGAGTTTGCTGTTCTGCAGTGCAATGAATCGAGGCACCTCTGGACCAGATTCCGTGCGCATGCTTTCGCAGTCGGCTTAGAGGAGGACCTTGCTCCGGGGAATTGGACTCTCTGCCTCTCCACCCCTGCACGGCACCTGCTGAATCAGTCATCGATCCCCGCCCCGAATGTCCTCCCTCATTTCTCAACCCCAGGCAGTGGGTTCGTCCCAGGCCCTGGCCGCCTTCAGGGTGATCAACCAGGGGCTGGACCTGGGCTCCCTCTTTGCGCCCAGCACCCACTTCCAGTCTCACCTGCGGGCCTCACCTGGGGGGCATCCTCCACCGCATCCAAGCCGCCGTGGAGGGAGTGGGCGGCCATGTGGCACGCCGTAGTCCCAACTGGTGAGGCAGCGGGGGGGTGGGGGTGTTGCCAGCGGAGACTTCAGGCTGGGCCGGGCCTGCACCTCCACGCAAGCCCACCTCAGCCCACGTCCTGGCTTTCTCCAAGACAAAAAGGATGCGGCAACCACCAGTCTCTGTTCTGCCAACAAGCAATCACCCCCCCAAACCCCTCGTGCAGCCTCTGCATGTCGGTGCCCATCCCAGCTGGCATCCTCACCGTGCGGTTAGATGCCCACATGCTGGTGCCGGGCAAACATCTGCTGGACATCTCCCGTGTCTCTGGGCCCGCCCCCGCCTTTTACAAATGGCAAGTCGGGAGGGGTGTTAGTGCGCCTGCAGAGAGGACAATGCAGAGCCAGGGAGGGTGCGGGGCAGGGGGTCGACACCGGAGGGTGGGCAGCGCTGCGCATTGTCTTGGTGCCCATGACACTTCCTGCCCGTCGTACCACCCTCGCCTGCCTGCTCCTTGATTCTGCACCGCGCAGGTATGCTCGCCTTGTCGCCCAGCTGCGGCCCTTCATCCTCCAAGCAAAGCCTCTTGTGAGTTTGCTGTTCTGCAGTGCAATGAAACGAGGCACCTCTGGACCAGATTCCGTGCGCATGCTTTCGCAGTCGGCTTAGAGGAGGACCTTGCTCCGGGGAATTGGACTCTCTGCCTCTCCACCCCTGCACGGCACCTGCTGAATCAGTCATCGATCCCCGCCCCGAATGTCCTCCCTCATTTCTCAACCCCAGGCAGTGGGTTCGTCCCAGGCCCTGGCCGCCTTCAGGGTGATCAACCAGGGGCTGGACCTGGGCTCCCTCTTTGCGCCCAGCACCCACTTCCAGTTCACCAGCAGGGAGGGTGCCGACACCATCCTGGATAGCGTGCGCAGCGTGGCGAGCGACCTCGGCTGTGCCGTGCATGGCGCACACGATGACAGGTGGGGCACAAGTCAGGGTGCCTGGCAGCAGTCGGCCTTGCCTGGGAGGCAGTGGAACTTTTGCTTACTGGGCACCCCAGTAGAGAGGCTGTCGTCAATACACCCATACCGTCGCAACACCAGGACTGAATACATGGGGCCCTGCTGTCCACCCAAATCGGGCACAATTGCTGCACCCTCTTTCGAACTTCGAGCACGCCCTACCTTTCCGCAGTCTCACGCTGGAGCGGAGGACGGGAGGGGCCAATGAGGCGCCTCTCAGCCTGCGCTTCCAGGTCCTGGGGGTGCTTCCAGATCTCCAGGTGTGCCAGGTCAGCATGCTGGAGGGGGCTCCTACCGAGTTCCAGCACCTGCGGGCTGACCTAGTTTGCGGCCTGTCAGGCATCATGACGGCATCTTCTGGGAAGAAGGGCCACCCGTGAGGCAGGTGTGGATCATTTCCAGCTCTGAAGCGTCACCTCCTCGTCAAACCGCAGCCCATTTACAACAGCCCTGTTTCTTCTCACATCAAGATTTTTTCAATTCTATGCACCATGGTCAACCTGAAGCATGGTCCCTTGTACCTTATTACTCCAGCATGAAAGATAATATCAAGACACCCAAGGTACTGGGGTATACCATGTGCTTCTGGAGGCGCGAAGTTTTATAAGAGGAAATAGTTAAGTCTTGTTTGTTTGTCAACTCCAAGGACGAGCCCTGAATGGGATAAACTCCTTCAAACCACGTGAGCCAGACACTCCATCATCCAGACCCTCCGATTCTGCCACCACCCCAGGAACACCACACACCATCGCCAGAAATTAATTCTTTGTGGCGAATTCTCATTGCAGTTGGTAGTATATTCTCCCGAGAGTGCTCCGTGCAGGCCACGACCTCAGTCCCACCAAGCACGGGACAAGATGGGCTCCGGCACTCGCGCCTGACCCCCTCGATACCCATCACCCCTTTCCCCCGCCCCCCAGCACATCTTCACCATGCTGGGGACATCTCAATTGGGACGCATGTCCCTCGGCAGCGAGCTGGCCTCCAGCGGCGCTCGCCTGGGCCTGTCCCTGAACGGGAAGTTCCTGCCGTCCAGCAGCGGGCCCCGGTCCAGCAGCACTCGCGCCCCCCCGCCCGGCCGCATGCTGAGCCTGGCCATCGACCTGGACCCCCGGCACGCCCCTCTGGCCCGGGCTCCGCCCCTGGTCCAGCCCCAGGACCCGAAGGCCCGGCGGCGTAGCATGGACCGCGACACCCCCCCTGCCCCCCCTTCCCGCCCCTCCGACGCACCGCTCCCCCCCTGCATCACCGCGCTGCTGGATCCGGCCTGCGATCCCGCCCTGCCCCCGCCCGGGTCGCTGGCGCTGACCCCTGCCCACAACCGCGAGCTGGACAAGCTGGTGGCGCAGCTGGGGCGGGGCCGGGCCACCTGGCGCCGCGCACTGGCGCTGCTGGACTGGCTGCGGGCGGGCGGGCATGCGCCAGACGACCGCCTGTGCACCACGCTCATCCGCGTGGCCGCGCAGCACGGCGAGGCGGGCGAGGCGCTGGCCATCTACGACTGGATGCGGCGGCCACGGCGCGAGGGCGGCGCGGGCCTGGCCGCCACGGTGTACACCTACACCGCCGCGGCGCGCGCCGCGCTGGCCGGCGGCATGCTGCACCGCGCTCTGGCGGTGTGGGACGACGCGGCGGCCGACCCGGGGTGTGCACCGGATTGCCGCCTGGCCACCACGCTGATCGAGGTCTGCGCCCGCACTGGCGACGCGGACCGCGCGTTGGGCGTCTACGCGCGCATGCTGGCCGCGCCGCGCGGCTCGCGCCTGGAGCCCAGCGTGCACGCCTTCACCGCCACCATGCGCGCGGTTGCGGAGGGCGGCCGTGCAGGCGAGGCGCTGGCCATCTGGGCCGACATGCAGCGCCTGGGCTGCAAGCCCACGGGTGAGGTTGGATTAATGGTGGTGATGTGTGTCTGTGTGAGTGTGTGTGTGTGTGTGCTTGGGGTGGGTTTGTGGGTGGGGAGGGGCTCCCCATAGGTGGCTCTGGCGCGTCTGCTTCCTACAACAGATGTTGTGGCTCCCACATCAGTCATACAAGTTGGTTTCAGAGGGAGTCGTGGAGGCTGGTGATGCTGGACCCTGGTTGCGTTTATCATTCCCCCCGGTCTCACCCCCCACCGCCCTCCAATCACACAAACGAAGGCCACGCGTACGCCGCCGTCATCTCCGCCTGCGCGGCGGGGGGCGAGTGGGAGCGCGCGGTGGGCCTGTTTGACGAGATGCTGGCCGCCCGCATCCGCCCCGATGTCGTGTCCTGCACCGCCCTGGTCGCGGCGCTGGGCGCAGCGGGGCAGCCGCGCCGCGCGGAGGGCGTGGTGCGCTGGATGGCGCGCGCCGAGGTGCGGCCCAACGTGCGCACCTACACCGCGCTGCTGGCTGCCCACGCCGGCGTCGGCGACTGGGACCGCGCGCTGGGCCTGCTGCGCGAGTTGCGCGCCGGGCACCACGGCCCGGGGCTGGAGCCCAATGCCTACACGTACTCCGCACTGCTCAAGGCGGCGGGGGAGCAAGGGGAGGTGGGCCTGGCGGAGACCCTGTTTGAGGGGTTGGAGCTGGAGGCGAGGCTGGACGCCGCGAAGCAGGCGGCGCTGGGTGCGCTGCGCCCTGATGAGGGGACCTGGGACGAGGGACTGGAGGGAGAGGGCCTGTTCGAGGCCCTGGAGACCGCGGCGGCGATGGGGGCTGCGCCAACGGCGAAAGCCAGCGCTGTGATCGCTGGCCCGCTCGAGTCCGCTTCCGCCTGGCGATCGCCTGGCGTGCACGATGCACTCACCGTTCCAGAGTCCAGCTCTTCAGACCCAGACCTCGACGCCTCGCACGCGGCCGCACTGGCGGTGGCTGCGGTGGCGGTGGCGCGGCCCGCGGCGTCGCCGACCGCTTGCGCCGACCCCCAGCTGGAGCGCCTGCTGTGCACGCAGCTGGGGCCGGCCCTGGGGGGTGTTGACGGCGCCGCCTCCTCCACGCCCCGCTCGGGGCCCCGGGGGCCAGGAGCGGGCGCGGAGGAGGCCTCGGCGCGAGGGGCGCGGGGAGCGGGCGATCATGCAGTGCCCACAACAGCAAACTGCAAGCCTTTGCTTGCTGTCTCGGGGGTGCCCATCAGCAGCAGCCCGTTTCCGTCGGCAGCAACACCATCCGACGGCCCGCAGCCGTCCCTGCGCCTGGCGGCGGCCGCTGCGGCCGCGTGGGGCGTGGCTTCGCTGGATGCGCGCGGCGCGGCCTGGGGCGCCGGCGACGACTACGGCTCCATCGCGGATGGAGGGACTCCAGCCCTCGCAGGGACCGCCGCCGCCTCGGGAGGGCGCGATGTGCCCTCCGCGCCCCACGGCAGCCCGGCCAGCGTGCTGCCCGCCTCGCCGCCGCCGTCGGGCTGGTCCGGTGGCGGCGCCGAGGCCGACCGCGCGCCGCGGTCCGCTCCGCCGGCCGTCAACCACGTGGTCTGCGGCGCGATGATGTCGGTGTATGAGCGCGCGGGGCGCGCGGGCGAGGCGGTGGGCATGCTGCGCCGCGCGCGCGCGCTGGGCGTGCGCCCCAACACCGTCATGCTGAACACCGCGCTGTCGGCGCTGGGCAAGGCGGGGCGCGTGGACGAAGCGCGCGCACTGTTTGCCCGCATCCCGGACCCCGACGCCGCCAGCTACGAGACGCTGGTGGCGGCGCTGGGCGCGCGCGGGCTGGCGGCCGAGGCTGAGGCCACGGTGGCGGCCATGCGCGCCGCAGGGCATGCACCGCGCCACTATGCCTACTGCGGCCTCGTCGCCGCGCACGGCGTGGCGGGGGACTGGCGCGCCGCGCTGGCCGTGCGGCGGCGCATGGCGCAGGAGGGGCTGCAGCCCAATGTTCACGTCTACAATGCGCTGCTGGGTGAGCGAGTTTGGTGTTGGGTTCTTGTTTCTTTTTGTTCCTTAGGAGGGGGGAAGGGGATTTTGAGAGGGGGGTGGACGCGGCATTATGAGGGGTGTGGACGCGGGAGAGACTGGCCACCCTCTGTCGGGACGCATGCGCTTGAGAGGGTGCTTTGTCTTCCTCCAGGCGGAGTCTGGATCCCTCCTCGCTGACATCCAACCACGCCACTCCATGATCCAGGTGTGTGCAACCAGGCGGGGCAGTGGGACGCCTCCCTGGCGCTTGTGCGGGAGATGCGGGGGGCAGACATTCAGGGCAACCTCACCACGGCCCAGGCAAGACCACATGGGGTCGTGCAGGGCCTGGCGCGAGGCCCTGGGGTGGCAATCAGGGGGGAGGGAGGTGTGCGAGGCCCGCACAAGCATTGCTTCAGGTCGGTGTGATGCCCAGCAACTTCACATTCACGCTCCACATCCCACCCACAGCTGCTCGAGGCGACGGGGCGTGGTGGCGCGGGGTCTGTCGACCGCCAGGCTGCCCTGGCCGCCGCCCTGTCGGCCACCGTGGGAGCAGCGGGAGTGGCGCTCATGCAGACTGGCTTCATCTGATCAGTCGACTGTGGAAGAGGATGAATGGAAAAGAGGAGACCTTGACTTCCCCCCGCCGCCTCTCTGAGCACCTCACCTGATGCCCGCTCTCAAGCTGCAACTGGGGCTCAATGCACGATGACCCACAAGTCACCCCACGCTGGATCCGATCCTACACGTCATGGAATGCCTTCCCTCCAGATGGGCAGGGGGCCGCATGACCTCCTGCCATCGACCTTTGGGGCTGCTTTGCCCTCACCAGCGCCGTCCCTCAATAAACTCTCAGCCCTTTCTCCTGGCCGTTGTCCTGGGGTGCTCCATACGAGTTTCCCCCTGCGCCGGCGCAACCCCTCAACCCTCCTCTGACTGGAACCCGGACTGTTGCTGCAGTTGTCACGCTTTCTTCCCGTGCCCTGGCCCTGCACTCTGTTGGCCCTGCACTGTTTCGACCGACCCCCACTCCCCTCCTCTGCAACATGCTCAGAAAGACACTCACAA
>NW_011934467.1:186491-187806 GCF_000733215.1 Auxenochlorella protothecoides
GGGGGGGCGCGGGGGGGGAGGGACTGCGGTTTGGTGCTGGGGCATCACTAACAAGGACTGGTCCTGGAACACTGGCCAGCTTTCACCAACCCCCCCCTCAGTACTCGTTGGGCTCCTCCCCCGGGATTCCCCCGGGGGCGACAACCAAGATGGGCAGGCGCCAGGTCAGCTTCTCGGTGGCTCCCCGCCACGGCGTGCTGCCCGGGTCCCGCATGGGGCTCTGCCCCACGGCGGTGAACACGAATCGCAGCGCCCAGCCCAGCGTGCACAGCGGCGTGCGGAAGCTGGGCGTCGCCCCGCGCGGCAGCGCCAGCTGCAGGCCCACGCTGGCGGCGTGGGGCGCCGCCTCGCGCGCCTCGGCCACGATCAGGGGTGCAGGCCACGCCCGGCCGCCGGCGCGCCAGCCGGGGGCCAGCGCCTCCTCCGCCTCCAGCGCCGCCTCTACCTGCATGCAGCGCAGGCTGCCGCGCTGCTCCAACTCCACCAGGACGCAGAGCGTGTCGCCGGGGACGAACTTGCCGCCGGGCCCGGGCCCCGGCTCGACGCCGCGGGGCAGCAGCGTCACGCGCGCCAGTGGCCGGTCGCCCAGCCTGCGAGGAAATGAAAGGGGGACGTGCAGCAATGTGGGGAGGAACAGGGAAGGGGGGTAAGGGGGTCCGTTTGCATCGGCAGAGGGCATTGATGATGTATGCCAGCAGAGTCGTGGCGGCGCAGGCGGGTTCCCCAACAGTGGCACAAAGCGGGAGCGATGTTCGCCCCCGCGCCCACGGGGTCCGGCCCAGCGATGCAACCAGGAGCACACCTCAGCGCAAAGGTGCGGGCGGGGTCCGGCACCTCGCCACCGCTGGCGGCCTTGTCCTCGCTGGGCAAGGGCTGAGCGGCATCCTCCTCGCCGGCGCTCATACGCGCACCGCCCCCCCCTTCGTCGTCGCTGCCAGCCTCACGCTCCGGCTCCTGGCGTGCCAGGGCGTCCAGGTGGTCCAGGGCCTGGGTCAAGTCGGTCCCCGCCCCCACTTCCCAGCACCGCATGGCGGGCTGGGTCAGGCGGGGGCTCAGCAGCGCCCGGAGCACGGCGCGGCCGCCCGACCCGGGCCCGGGCAGGACGACGACGGCGGCGCGCACGGCGTGCTGCAGCACGGCCTGAGCCGGCGAGACTCCAGGGGGCGAGAGGGGGGAGGCTGCGAAGGAGGACTCGTGGGCCGAGGAGGCGTCGCGGTACCGGATGATGGCCGACAGCTGGTAGGCCACCCGCAGGGCGGTCCCCATGTAGGTGGGTGGGAGCCACGACGGCAGGCGACTCCTGTGTGAGGTTTTT
>NW_011934467.1:188936-193399 GCF_000733215.1 Auxenochlorella protothecoides
CGGCGGGGCCCCCCTGGGGTGTGGTTTTTTTTGGGGGGGGGGGGGGTGAGTCAAGGGCAGCTCGGGTGAGTGCGGAGAATGTTAATCAGTAGAATCGGCCGGGGAGGTGCTGGCATCATGCCCTTGCGGCAGGGCAGGGCGTGAAGCCTGGAGGAGGTTGTGAGATTGTTGAGGCTTTGACCTCAAAACCCCCTTCACCCCGCTGCAGGGCACTCACTGGATGACGAAGCGACGGAGCTCGGGGTTTGCGAGGTCCGTCTGGCAGGCGGCACACAGGCCCGACTGGAGCAAGTGCCGCTGGATGCGGCGGGGGTCAGTGATGAGGGGGGGGACCCCTGCTCGCCAGTCTCGGGACACGTAGGCGGTGTCCACCCTCTCCACGCCCACCAAGGAGATGTCAACCTCTATGAGGGCCAAGGGATAGGGTGCCAGGATCTCCAGGACGGCAGTCAAAACCTCGCCGGCCTGCAGACCACCGGCGGGGGGGACCAGGCGAGCGGAAAGCAGGGGGCGTGCGTCCGCCTCCTGGACCATCATGCTGCGCTTTTCCCTCGCAAGACTGTTTCCTGTGTCAGCTTTGCATTCCTCGGAGCAAGATCGCGTGCCGAACTTCCAAGGGGAGCCGCAGCAGGGGCAGATCACTTGCCCACGCTCCCGTACAAGATCATGCGGTGTGCCGCGCGACGTCTGTATACCTCAATGTTGGGACTCTGAGCGCACAATTGACTGCTATTTTCACTGGACACATTGCAGGGTGCCAGGACGGGGGTAATGGATGGAGTGATAAAACAGTACCACACAATGCAATAAGCAAGTGGTGGAAAAGCTGAACATGGCAGAGGTATACCTTGGGAGGTCAGCACCCTCGTGGATCTTCTGAAAAATGGTCTTGAGGTTGGTCTATCCATAAAATATCTCGCCTGGTGCAGACACTTCCGTAGAGCCATCAGTGACGGTACAAATGGCATTAGTCACCGCGGAGCATGATATATAAGGGATGATTGCAGACGACACCTGGACGGATGTACTCGGAGCAGCAAATGTGCTCGATGCGGAAGCAATCACATTATTGTCTCCATTGTAGAAGGTGCAACTAGCTTCAACGATAGCATATGTTGTTTCCACGTATGCGTCCAGGATGCAGATTGTTCCGTCGGTACGAAAGCCGACATATCCTGTGGGGGCAGCCGGAAGTGGAGGTGGAGATGGTGATGGACTGGGGCTGGGGCTGGGGCTGGGGCTGGAGGGGACGCCTGGGCTGGGTGAGGTGCTGGGACTTGTTGACACGGGATCTGCGACCTCCACAGTGGCGCAATCTGCGGCGACTTCCAAGCCTGCATCTAGCGACGCGTCGCTGCTCGTAGCCCCAGGGACGCGAGAGACGCACCCTGTCCGTGCCTGCATTGAGAGGAGGGAAGGAGAGAGGTTCTTCATGCTTCCATTGGATTGGAGGATGCCAATCCCCCAGGGCCGGTATGCCTCGAGGCCCCTGAAAAGCAAACTCGTATCAAGATCCACTTCAACTCACCGTTGCCAACAGGTTTCCAACAGCTGCCGAGCCTTCGGCAAAGGCGTCCGCCGCCCCGGAGAGGGAGGTGGAGGCAGTGGCACCGGCACTCGTGCTTGCCGACTTTCCAGGTCCAAAACTTGTCCCTTGAAAGCTTCCCAGTGCCGTAGCCGAAGTGTTCCCTCCACTCAGGGCCTGTGTGAGATGTGAGGCCGATTCGTGTGACGGTTGGCTGAAATCCTCACCCTCGATGTTCGAAAACTAAAGACCCCCCAAGAAAGAACCGTGCACCTTGGCTCACCGTGCCACGACCGAATCCGGTCACTGAAGAGTCAGTCAGGGAGCTGGAGCCCTCCAGCCGCGACTCCGCATCGGCGTCGAGCCCCGACGCCGAGACAAACGCAACTCCAGACGCGGAGTAGCCTGATGAGGTTGCGACACCCAGCGTCCCGAACGTGACACCATCCGACTGACCCGCAATGGTGACTTCGCCTTGCAAGGTCCTGTGTGGGTTGGCGATATTCAGGTGCTCGTCAGAGGGAGTCCGGCGTGGGTGTTGTGACCCCCCAAAACGGAAGTAAAGTTTCGATGGATAGGGAGGCCCCGCCCATCATACAACCATGCCGATTTCTTCTTATGCTAGCAATACGTTTACCTGGACGCTGCGACTGTGGAAATCGAGAGGGCTCCTATAAGTATCAGTGTTGCGGCGATGTAGCCGAGTTCGATTCGCGGCATTGCAGCTCTCGACAGTGGAAAGCCGATGGACGGTTGAGGGGACCCGATTGCTCAACAAAGTGCGTATGAAGATTATGAACCGAAATTTTGACTGTTCCTCAGCCAGATAGGCCCTGACAGTTCATCGGCGAGTGGTAGGTCGCAACCCGACCGCCATGAGAATCTATATGGTCCATCCGATGGAACTGCGCACAAAAGTGCGGGTCACTTACAAGATCCACGAAATAGCATTTGGATATCGTTCGGCATGCATAGTACTCAAAATGCCAGATATAGACTCCAGGAGGAGCGAAGGGGGTGACTTCCGTCGGACCGCCGGACGAACCATGGACAGGATGCTGGGAAGCGTTATATGCACGTCCGACAAGGGGGGGGACAGTGCCATGGTACGGGCAGGAGGGTTGGAATGATTGCAAGACAGATTGGAAGAGATGGGGAGCAAGCTTTCGCTGTTCCCATGTTCATGCAACACTGAGTATTGTCTAACAACCCTTTTCGATTCTGGGTGCACGCATGACCTGTACTCTCAATTGAATGCATCGCAGGGCGTCAGCCTCCAGGCAGGTAGCTACGTGTAGAGTTGATAAAATGCTGTTAAAAAGGTACCGCAGTTGCAAGAAGTAATGGTGCAGAGTGGAGCATTACAAAGGGTTACCGTGGAATTCAGCACCTGTTTAAGTATGGTGTCAAGGTGTCCAAAGAGCATCGTAGTGCAACAGGAACATGGGTAGGGCAAGGAGCCGAATAAAGCACGTTAGGTGCGCTCACGGAACCGGTACATGGTCTCGACCTGGTAAGTCAAGATTCATCCTACTAGAATGGCGAGGATAAAGCATCACAACGAAGCTCAGTATGCCTGCATTTCTGTACACCCATTTAGCGGCAGAAGTCCCTCAATCCCAGGCCGTGTGCCCACTCCCCGGCGCTTGGGATGACTGTTGTCCCCGGCCAACAATCTTGGTAGAGCCGGAGGAGGTCACGAGGGCCTTGCGGAGCTCCTGGGGCAGCAGGGAGCAGTGCGGATGGGTCACGACCTTCTGTGCTGACACCCAGCCTGGGAATCGTCCAGACTGCCAACTCAACCATTACCTCCACCATCAACTCAGAAATCAACCTCAGAAGGTGGTTGGGTGTGTAGGGTGTGGGCCAATGGTGCAGTTTTCCTGCGAGCCTTATCATACCTCACGCAGGAACTCCACCAGGGCCACATTCAAGGATGAAATATTTCACTTGGACCGTTGTCGGGACCTAGGCGGATAAGTTGCCATGCTCGAGGTCCGACAGGCTGATGGTTTGAGGCACAGGGATGCGCATGGATGAGGTGTGTTGTGGAGGGTCTGCCTCCTAACGCCCTTATTGAGTGGAACCAGGCTTTTCAGCCGTAGGTGCATGCTCTGGCCTCCAGTTCCATTTTGTAAGTGGTAATCAGGCGGTAAACATGCTTATCAGAAAAAGTATAAAGCGAGGACATTACGGGAGGATGGGGATCGGGCATACCATTGCGAGTAAGATGCTGAGCAGAGGCTGCCTTCCAAAGGTCACTCGTGTATGGTTTTTGTCACCCGAGTCACGACCGAAGAGCTCTGTGGGCCTCCGAGGACGAGACGATCCACCAAAGTCGGGTCTGGTACGTCCACCGTAATGCCGACATAATCCGGTGTCATTTGTGGGGCAAGGTGTGCTCCCCGGATGGTCCCCGGTGTCACAGTTTCCGTTCGACCAGATCCTAAAAGAGGGTGATGATCGAAAAGGGAACGCAAAATTAATTCAACAGGTTGTGCACGAAATCGTTAAAACCCCATCTAACACCAGTGCAATATCTGGCAGACAAGGACATCCCAGCTCGGCGGGGGAGTTCAGTTTGGCAAGATGCCGTCGCACGGACGGATACCTCGTTGGATCGAACTTCTCCTTCTCTTAGGCCTGGCTGTGCTCTCAAACGTAGGTTCGAAAGATCTTGGTTACATGAAAGGTTCTTCTGGAGGGCTGGCAGGGTGATTTACCCAGCCCTGGCTTCTAATGCTGGCAAGACCCCACCCTCCTTCTCCCAGGGCGCGTGCACTTCCAAATTCTTCTCACTCCCGGCAGCCACGTGAGTTGCGAATGGCATACTCGGGTGGTTGTCGTCCCGGCCTGCTTAAACCGAGTGTGCGGCCCTGCTTCTGGATGCCCGGACTTCGCTGCGCGACGCGGCCTCCGGATTGTGTGTACCGACCCC
>NW_011934468.1:0-591 GCF_000733215.1 Auxenochlorella protothecoides
TGACATTGGGCATTTGGGCCACAGTGACGCCGCTTTCCACTGTCTGCGCCTGTCCCAGTGGGCTGTTGACCTCGTGGAGTCTCTGCCGGCCATCAACCCGGCCTTTCGCAATCCCAGCATCGTTGCCTCGGTGGGGGGGTCGTGGCGGCCGGGGTGGCGCCACCGGCGAGATCGGTGGCGCTGCTGCTGCTGCAGACAGTGGCGCCGCCGCTGCTGCTGGTGGAGGGGCTGACGGTGCTGCCGGCGGAGGGGCTGCAACTGGCGGAGGCGCTGCTAGCGGGGGCGCCGGCGCCAGCGGAGACCCGGGCGGCACTGCTGACCCGGCCACCGCTGCTGCTGGCGGGGGGCTGGGCGCTGCTGCCGAAGGGGCCCTAGCCGCCACTGCTGCAGGCGGGGGAGCGGACGTCGCCAGAGGCGAAGCCACTTCTACCGGCGGAGGCGCTGGCGCTGACGCCGCCACAGACCCACTCCAGCGGCATAGAGATCGCCTCATCCCGCTCGTCCCGGGCCGTGAGGGTTATCAGGTCAGACATGTGACCGTGACCCTCACGACGCTGTGGGAGCTGCTCCACCGCCTCGACATGGCATGCC
>NW_011934469.1:0-727 GCF_000733215.1 Auxenochlorella protothecoides
TTTTCGTGTTATGCCATCAAGTGTCAGAGGTTTTAACTCTGACGAACATTGAGCAGGTCTCCCGCAGATGGGGGACCATACGGTCTTAGAATCACAGCACAGCCGATCTGGTTTGGGCAGGCAAACTTACACTGGGCGACTCATAGTGTACACAGCCACACAGAAGGTACAAAGAGTCTCGTTAAATTGAGCGAGCTCAGAACAACTCATTGCTGCCTACTCTAGAGTGACGATCAACAAATTATGTTGTACTTGCTCTGTTATCGAATCTCTCCACATCAAACTCCTCGTTTCCAGTGAAGGTGGTGTTTAATAACACCAGGTGGTGGGTGGATGGCTTAACGTAGTAGATCTTGCTACATTCAAGCGCGCTCGCCACGGATGCGGCGGGCCAGCTGGATGTCCTTGGGCTGGATGGTCACGCGCTTGGCGTGGATGGCAGCCAGGTTGGTGTCCTCGAACAGGCCGACCAGGTAGGCCTCGGCGGCCTCCTGCAGGGCCAGCACGGCGGAGGACTGGAAGCGCAGGTCGGTCTTGAAGTCCTGGGCGATCTCGCGGACCAGGCGCTGGAAGGGCAGCTTGCGGATCAGCAGCTCCGTAGACTTCTGGTACTTGCGGATCTCGCGCAGGGCGACGGTTCCGGGCCTGTAGCGGTGAGGCTTCTTCACTCCTCCCGTCGCGGGGGCGGACTTGCGAGCGGCCTTGGTGGCCAGCTGCTTGCGCGGGG
>NW_011934470.1:0-2525 GCF_000733215.1 Auxenochlorella protothecoides
TCACCGTCACACTGAATCGCATAGGGCTGCAAACCAGTGACCAACTGATTCGCATAGGGGTGGGATTCACCCCAGTGGCAATGATGGTGGTGTGCACAGTGGCCAGGCGGGTGTGGGACGTGGTGGCGTGGAGATGCTCACACCCATGAGCCCCTCCCACACTTGCGACACAGGTATCCAGATATGTATCCAACCCAGCCTGCCACCATATACACACTGGGTCACTCACAGACATATCACCTCTCTATGTCTATCTACACACCTGGCTACGTCCATACTATAAGTCTCATCCTCACCTTCACACCCATCACCACCTTCACACACATCCTCACTCCCCTACACCGTGTCGTATCTATATGTACACAGAGACACATGATAACACACATGCACAGCCTCACTCTCGCACACATGCACAGCCTCACTCTCACAAGCATCCTGCCTTTCATCCCCATGGTCGGAGCTCACAAACATACCAGTCACCAACTTCAACTCGACATCTGTTTACCTCATCAAGATCATGATCACCGACATGCTTGCTCTGATACAGACTTGCACTCACACTTCACATCCGTCACCTCACAGCTCCGAGCAAATACCTCAGACTCAACATCTCAGATCCACACTCACACTCACTGCTCAGACCCGTGCTCACACTCACTGCTGAGACACACGCTCACACTCACAGCTGAGACTGACACTCACACATTTACTGCTGAACCTCACACTCACACCTGAAACTCACATTCACTGATAAACCTCACCCTCAAAGCTGCAACTCACACTGAAAGTCATATTCTCAGGCTCAAAGGTCCATCTCCACACTGCTGCATCCACACATCGACATCGACAGCTGCAATCCCAGGGGGCAGATGGGCACCTTCCTAACATATGCCAAGGCACACAGGTACATGTTTGGTGTATGCAGGGCTACAGACTGGAGAAGTGATGGTCCAATGGATGAGGAGAAGTCCGAGGTGTGAAATTGATGGAGAGCAGTTCGGTCACGTCTCCTCCGAGGTGGTGCATTGGCCACGGTGCAACTGCCCCTTGTCAGCACTCAGACTGAAAGACGTGCAAGTAGTAGACAGACTCATACATGCTCGTGCATGGGACACATTGATGTGGACAACAAAACGTGGGTGGAGAAGTGATGCGCCAGTCTCCTCAGTCTGTTTGCGTACAGTCTGTGATGATCCACTGTCAGTGGAGGAATGCACAAGCCATTCCCTCACTTGTCTACCAGATGTCAACCCGACACACCTTCATATAGCAACAGAGAGACGATCCTCAAAGAGAGTCTGGTCACATTCTACCCATGAACATATATCAAGCTCACTTTCACGACCCAGCCATGATGCTGGTTTTGATGCATTTGTGGCAGGAACAGAAGCTGGAAGTGGCATCTGTGCATGTCCAATGCCAGTCAGTGCGTTCCATCAGAGAATTGGACCTTGTGTTCAGTGACCTGCAGTCTCCTTTCACACTCGTCAAGTTCGACATGGAGCGGGCCTTGTCTGATCCGTCCTGCCCACATCCAGTCTCAAGTCCCTGGTGTCTCAAAATCTGAGTCAGTGCAGGATTGAATTGGCAGTGGAAAGGTGAACCAGTGGCTGTTGAGGAGATGGGACTGGGATCAAGAATCCAACATCAGGTGTCGAAGGCTAGGCGTAGGACTGCACCATGTAAAGTGGCAGTCCTTGCAGTTCAATACAGTTGATCACAGTCACCCATTCAGGGCTATTACTGAAGTATGAGATTGGACTGGCTTAAGGTGCTGGCCACATGGAACATCCTCATCCTACCAATCCGACCCAGTCTTGGCACTTGACCTGCAACGTGGGACCAGCAAGTCTTGTCTGCAAAAAGTAAGACCATGCACAGCTTCTGCTTGCTCAGATGCAAGAAGTTGGCACTGCCGAATGGTGGCTCTCACTTGTCAACATCCAGGAACCTGCATGCGCAAGGGAAGAAGACAGCAGACCCATCGTCTGTCCTATCTTTGTCAAAGCTGTAGGTACGTTGGCCAGCAATCACTTGTGGGAGCTCAATCAGATCTGGGGCTGTGTAGAAGTACAAGTGTTTGTCTGGGACTTGTTCAGGCTGAAGGCATTCGCACCGTCATGCAACCCACTGTCCCGATCGATGCTGAATGTGTGAGCACAGTCAAGTAGTCCAGCAATTGTGGTAGAAGCTGAGGCAAACAAGGTGACCATCCGTCATCCATATCTGTCGATGCCGAAGGTGTGGGATACGTTGGGCAATCTTGCGGACTTGATGAAGGCTTGAGTGTGTAGACTGTCAACCATCGTCCAGTCTCGATCGATACTGAAGCCATGGGGGCCGTCAATGAACTAGATGTGTCCAGACCAATACAGCGGCGTGGAGACCGTCAAATAATCGTCCAGAATCAGGCGAAAGTGGAAGCGTGAGTATCGTCAATCCGTCGTTTAGGATCGATCGATCCGGATCCGAGATCCTCGTACAATCGAACCAGACATACGGATGTGGAGTCGACTGGAGTAATC
>NW_011934471.1:0-455 GCF_000733215.1 Auxenochlorella protothecoides
AGGTATGTTCCAGGACAAGACCCCGAGTACGGTGAGGGGCTTGGGTTTCGAGCACGGTGCCGGGCGACGTACAGGGATGCAGGGCACGGATGCAGGTGGAAAGGGGGGAAGACTCCGGAGATGGGGCCCCCACAACACTTTTGCACCTGCCTGCCCACTTTTTAAGCCCAGAGCATATCTATCCTTTCTCTGAGGCAATCTGCGCCTATTATCTCAACCAATCTCCTCTGTACACACTCCCCTGGAGGACGAGCCTCCCCCTTCCGTGCGTCACTTCAAGGAAGGTACGCAAAGGATCCAGCCTGGTACAGGGTTCTTTCTGTTCACTTGTTTTTAAACATTTTGGGCCCTTCTTTTGCTTTTTCTTCAATTTGTTTATGTCTTTTTTAAATTTTTTGGCATGATTCTCGCTTTGGAGGTCGGGCAGGTGCCCTATTCTCCTACCAGGCTCGCGC
>NW_011934472.1:0-1443 GCF_000733215.1 Auxenochlorella protothecoides
CGGGGGGTAGCATGATCGGAATTTGCAGTTCGAGAACGCTGGGAGGGACGGGAACCCTGTCCATCCATTTATCAACAACCCCCTTACACATGGACTTTGTTGCTTCTCGAATTTTTTGCCCATAACTTTCCTGCCTGCTTGGAATGTTAGCTCCTGTCATTTCCTCCAGTCATACTAAACACACCCTCCTCTCCTCTTGCAGGCCCTCTGTGCGCTCGGTTTTTATGCCGAGGACCTTACCCCGGAAGAGTGGGTCGCTCTGGGCGGCGTTTTGATCCATCGGCAGGAGGTCCAGCGCGATGGGGGCCTCACAGTGCACTTGGGATGGGTGTACTGACACCAACGGCTCGATTTTGAGAGGCTTGAAGAGGGCAGCTGGCGGTTCAGCGGCACCTGGGAGACCGACGGCTACGCCGTCGGTGCCAAGAAGCGGAGGCCCAGCACCGACGTCCGCCCTGGCGACCCTCCGCCCCCTGCGCCAAAGGCGAAGCGCGGGCAAGAGCGCGGGCGAGATGGGGCGACGCAGGACCAGGGCCGCCGGATTACGAATGAGTCCTGCAGTTCAGTGGAGTCGGAACGGAATGGGGGCGCTGGGTGCACACACTGTTTGGTAAAGGCACATCTGTGTATATGGAAGCTGCCTGCCGGTGTTTTCCGATGCGGGAGGGGAGAGGGGGGTGGGGTTAAAGCTGCGTTGTCCTCCACCCAACCTCAGTGGTAGCCTCCACATCTCACACATCGTCCTCCCGGCATGCAAATTGTGCTATTCGTCTTTACAACTCGTCCCCCTTACCACCCACCCACCCACCCACACAGGCGTGAGGAGTTGCCGAGCAGGGACAAGATCTACATGACGTTGGGGATTGACCCAGGCCGCAAGGACTTCCTCACGGTGAAGGACATGCACAACAACCACGTGCGGTACACCGCCAAGCAGCACTATGCTGAGGCAGGGATTTACAAGTTCACCAGAAAGGTGGCGGCCTTGCAGGCCAGCGCCCCGGACTTCGTGAAGCGCGCCTACAAGTAGGGACGGGGTTATGCTGCGATCGCGCAAGTTTGTGGGTGGGCTCACCATGCCCATTGCATTCCCGTGGTCCCTGGCGCCGGTCATCGACCCACCTGACATCGCCACACCCCGCCCCCCCCCCCCCCACGGTGCCCCACGCGCAAAACAGCGAGTGGAGAGGCGCTGCTGCGGCGCGTGACGTACATGGCACCCACGCTCTGGGATGTCTTGGCATGGCACATGTCCCAGCCCTTCAGGCAACTGAGCTTCAACGCCCACGCCCGCCAGCAGCAGGCCCTGGTGAATCTGGCCAAACAGTTCCGCCCCCCGCCTGGGATGGTCACCATCGTCGGTGTTGGCGACTGGAGCGCTGACGATCGGGGGGGGATTATGCGGGGTCACCCGCCTGGCCCCTGGTTCGAGTTTGTGAAGTA
>NW_011934473.1:0-28999 GCF_000733215.1 Auxenochlorella protothecoides
CTGGAGTCGACACCTCACCTCTGGTGTCACCCCACCGCCTCCTCCAATCTACTCACCGATGTTCCAGTCGTCCACGTGGGAGTCCTCAAACTTGTTCTTCTCCTGCTTCCCAGCTCCGGTGTTGCCATCCTCGTCAGTCGCGCACGCTGTCTGTCTGGTCTTCAAGCACTCCACACTCAGAATGATGTCTGTGGACCGCGCTTCCAAGACCTTGAAAGGTCTCATCTGAACGGCACTGACTGGGAGATCCAAGGTGTTCAGAGTGCTATTCCTGACAGAGCCGGTCTTGCTGTACCCTTGCGACCTGGGATGGGTCATGCACGGGGAGCAGTTCAGAGGCGGGTGGGCCGATCACAAGTATGGGCTCTTGGTTCTGTGACATGTTCTTGTCAGCCAAAATATGTAGGGATGACGAGCACTTACTCGCAGAAGGTATCCGCGCTGCCAAGCTCCAACAAATAGAGATGTGGTCCGTGCCTATCGCAGAGGATGATGGGAACGATGGGTGGAGGGGTCGGTAGATGATGTCCGGATTCAAGGTGCACAGCTTCAATATGCAATACACGCCCGCTCCAGAAGGCGGCCCGCACACTCAGATGAAAGAAGCTGGAACAAAAAACAGTCCATTTTGCTGGCAGAAACTCACTCGACTGCCGGGAGTGAGAAGACCTTGGAAGTGCACGCGCCCTGGTGGAGTGAACGAGGGTGTGCGGGCGCCGTGTCTGTAAGGAAGATGATCCCGCTAACCTCCCCGTGCAGCGCGAGCCTCCTGTATCACAAATCTCCGTAGACCTTACCTTTGAGAGCACACCGAGGCTCAGAACGAGAAGCGTAAGGAACAGTATAGGAGTCCGCCTATGCCACGCCATGGTGTCACACGAACCCGAGCAGGATTGTTTTGTCAACCAGATGGGTCCGCCGATATGTGTGAGGAGATTTGAGACATTTGGGGGATTGGATCAGGAATACGAACATATGTGTTGCTTGCTCTCTCTAATCCTCCCACCTCTTCTTTCCGGATGTGATGCACCTCCCGGAAAGGACACGACTGCACACCAGCTTCTTTCCTGCCGTCACAAGCCAAAGCTCGGCGATGGTAGAACCCGCGCTGGCTTCCCTCTCGGGCTCACTCTGATCCAAGAAACTCGCAAGAGCTTACATAACAATCTGCATGTAGGCCATTGTCCCTGCACTTACTGTTGTTGCAGAGTGTCGGCACTCGTCCTTTCCGTCCGGACTTACGACCTTTCAGGTTTTCAACTCAAAACGTGCTGCCCCTTCTCAGGTCTTCCTGCAGTAGGAAACAAGATACAAGGCTAAAGTTTTGAGGCATGCCGCGACATGTGCAGTAAGTAGGCACGCCTTGGACATTGGATGATATACGATGTGCATTCTCACATTTGGACAAGGGTGTCCAAAGGAACAAGACAAGATGGTGGCTGGTGAAGGATGGAGGTGTGGAAGGCTTGTCATGGGATGCTGACGCCAGGGCTTTGTATAGGCCTCAAGCTCATAGGTACGGCATGCAATACCCAAGTCTCAGGCACGACGAGGTTGTGCACATTGAAGAAGGGACAGTGCACTGTCCCTCATGATCTGACATGGGTTGAACATGGACTTCCGCATCCCTGCATGTGTGGTGGCGAGTTTTGGGAGGGCATCAACGTTGCCAACAGCATGGACCCCAGGCTCCCAAACCTCACCTGCAGAGATCTCCTGTACTCAGTTTGCTGCTGCCCAGCTGTACTTGCATCCTCCACGGTGGTGCTACAGATGCACTCCAGTACAAGATCAAGGTGTGTCCATGTCACCCAGGGCGGCTGGCGTGCTCCATGCTGCCTCTTAGCGCGCTGCGACAACTGGGCGTGCAACATCAGGGTTGTCAACCGGGATGTTAACGGGGCGTTCGACATTCTCATGTTGCTCAAGCTCTTTCTGGCTGGTGCGCCTCGCCCTGCAACTTTTGGTGGGCCCCCACCCTCGTCTTCCCCTCTCCCGTTTACCCCCCCTCCCCCCCCACATTAATCAGCCATCATGGCTGACCAAAACTAATTCCGCAGGGGCTGGAATCTGCAGAAGCCACCATGCAGCTGGCGTAAGCCCAGCACGGGTTCTTGTGGCATTTGGCAGTGCATATCTTTGGAGGTGCGATACTGATTGCCGCCCCACCACCAGCATGTGCAACGGCCGCAGTAAACAAGATGCCAATGGGCCGCCACAATCGGGGACATAATGCCGCTGGGCAACTTCATCGTCAACCAGGGCTGCATGAGCGGGGAGTGGGCGGCCGCATGAGGGTGCTGGGGCCCGACGCTGCTGGTCTCGAGGGGTCCAGCAATTCAAGGGTGGGTGTGGCGCATCCATCATCTCGCCTCAACTCCGGGCCGATGTCAGCATGCATTTCCTTGGGCTCATGCCCCTCTCACAGCTTCAGGACGAACTTGAAGGCAGCCGACTGGGCGCCCACGTCGCTCAGTGCCGCAGGCTCGTCGCATCCCTCGGCAGCGCCGCCAGACTTTGGCAAAGGTGCAGCCTCGCTGGGCGGGGCTGCATTGGCCTGGCCGAGCACAGGCTGATCGTCCCCGGAGATCGTGGGAAGAGCAGAGGGCAGGCGCAGCGTGATGCGTTGTGGCGCAGAGACATCATCTTCGGCAGGTGCGGGCCCTGTAGGGTGCAGGGAGGGATGTGACCCTGCGCAGGCCGTACATCTGGTGAACTGCATCAATCCTTGCACGCACGACGCATCCAGGCCCTGCAGTCGGTAACCATCGATGATGCCCCACATTCACTGGTTGTCCAACCACCCATTCCCTCACCGTCTTCCTCAGCATCCTCGACGGCCAGCGAGCCACCCAGCAGCATCCGCATCAGCGCGTGCAGTGCATGGCGCAGCTCGGGATCTACTGCTGCGCTTGCTGTGGCCTCCAGCTCCAAGAGGCACACGGGTTGCAAAGTCCCCTCACCGCCATCCAGACGTGGAGACAAGAGCGCCCCCAGTGTCGCCCCGGCGCACAGCAGCGCTCCGACCACAGAGGCCTTGGCATATGAGCCCCTGGCTACCCGCAGAGCGCGCAGCGCACCCGCCACGGCAGCCTCAGGCCCCCGCGCAGCAAGCTCGAGGCGGAGGCGGGCGGCGGTGGCCGCGGTGGCCAGCTCCGGCAACACGTCGCCATCTGCGATGATGGACGCCAGCGTGGCGCGCACGCGCCGCCAAATCTCATCGTCAGGAGATGCGCCTGGGCCGGACCCCAGCGTGGCCAGCGCGCCCACCACTGCCTGGCCCACGACGCCGCTGGGTGAGGGGCAGACCAACTCGCGATGTAGGGATCGCTCCAACAGCACCAGGGCAGCGTCTGTGAACTGCATGAGGAGTAATCTGTGCATCAGAGGGGACGCTTGCAGAGGCAGAGCTGGTTGGGTGCTGGTCGGCACCAGGCGGAGGCTGGGTGCATGCTCAGAGCCATCTGAATACCGAGCATCAAGAGCAAGGGATGCCTATACAGAGATAGCCATCAGGTCTAAGGACACGATGGCCGAGGTAATGCTTGACAGCAGTGCAGGCGCATAGATTGAGGGGCACCATGCGGCCCTTTCCACCCTCGCGCCCCTCCTTCCTTGTCAGCCAGTACAAATCCAGTCCTCACCCAGTCCTCACCAAGTCGTGCCGGATGTTGCCGACTGCACTGCACAGGGCCGCCAGCATGTCACTGGTTTCGTGTGCATTGAGATCACTTGGGAACTGCTCCAGAGCCGTGGACAGGAAGAGCAGCACGTCGATGGGTGTAGTGCCGTCGTCATCGCGTGAGAGGCCCACTGCGACAAGTATGAGTTAATGGGGTCATGCTGGCATCATGTTCTGGAGTCAAGCCACACCACGTGGAAAATCCTACACATCTCATGACAAAATGGCGCCGACAGCTGCAGAACACATTTAACACAGCACAAGAAGAACTGACGCAGCATCAAGCCCATCGCACAGGGATCCCAAGACGGGAGACACATTACTCACATGCGCGGATGATGGCCTGTCCCACAAGCTTCTCGCTCAGACTGTGTTGCGCGCAAGACACAGGCGCATCCAGTGTTGCATCCCAGAAGTGCTTTTTGTAGAATGCCAGCAGTGCAGCGATGCCTGTGGGGGGATGTGTTGCAGGACTGGCAGGGCATCTCAGGGCGCTATCAGCAGCACACCCATGACAACATGTCATGAGTCAGCGCCCTTTCGCCAGCACAGTATAAGCATTGCTCACCTTCTGGGACCCCTGCCCCTTCCGTCCGGCGCCCCAGTGCTACTGCGGCATCAGCGCGGACACGATGGTACACACTCTCGTCTGTGAAGCAGCGTACCAAGGCTGCGACTGCCGCCAGAGACGGATGCTGTGCCAGTGCCGCCACTGCTTCTGCCTGTACAGGTGACATAGAGTATGGATGCAACGATAAGATGCGGAGTCACACCTGTTCAGAGGTTCCTGCGGGTCTCAGAGTCCCGCATGCAAGCCCATGCTCACCTGGGCGACGACATCCCGGCTGTGCGCCAGCTGCGCGACCCAGCACCGGAGCGGCTGCTCCAGCCACACCGAGCACAGCCATTCCCCGCCTGGGTCGATGCGCACCCACTGCACCGGCTGCAAAGGATTCTCCACTGCAGCACGCATGGGCACAGCCAAGGGTTGAGGTGAGGGCAGAAAATTCTTCGAGCAGAGCTGCCAGGCAATCATATCGTGCGCACCGTCTGCAGCCTCTGGCAACCTCAGTGACTCTGCCAAACGCAAGGTCCACACCCAGATAGAAACACAACGTATGTGGACTGTCAAGGGTTGGATGCGTAATCCTATCGAAAGCCACAACACCCACCTCCTTCCAAGGTAGACAAGAGAGCCGCGCTCTCATCCTGCGCTTCCTCTTGCACCTTGCGTCGCTTGGCTCCTCGCCGACCGGGCACCTTCTTCACATCCGGGTTCACCTTGAGTTCCGCAAGTTTCCATGGCTCGGCGCCCAGGTGCACAGGGTGCTCAACCGCGGCCTCTGCCTCCTGCACGCTTACACGCAGTATTCCCACGCCCGCTCCTGCTGAGTCAGAGACACGAGTCGCTGCGGCAGCGGCCGCTGCTGCAGCGCGCGTCCCGCCCTCCTGCCGCAAGGCCAGCTCGAGGACGCTGCGTCGCTGCGGGCCCGCGTGGTAGACAAAGCCGGCGGTGATACGCGGGGTTCCAGAGCCCAAGACCCAGCGTGCGAAGAAGGCAGGGACGTCCTTACGAAAGCCGGCCAGCCTTCCCAGCTCCGTCACAAACTGTGTGGCGTCCAGTGTTCGTGAGGGCGGAGTAGCAGAAGTCTGAGAGGGTGCACCGGCGCCAGTCTCCGCTGCTTGCGTGGATGCTTCGGAGAGAGCTGCAGCCACTGAGGTTTGGACATGCTTGCGAAATAGATCCTCGCCCGCCCGCCGCTCCAACAGGCGCACTACCGCGGCAGCCTTTAAGGTAGTGAGGACGAGAGCATCTTTGCCTGTGGCATCTTGCGGTTTCTGGGGCAGGCGCAAAGGGCAGATCTTGCAGTCTGCCTGTATCTCCTTCGTATGCATGCTGCCTCCAACAAGCCAGACCCTTGGCCACACCGCCGACGACCCCACCACAAGAGAAGAAGCCGTCGTCACTTCCAGAGCGCCGAATCTGAGAGCTGCACGAGTCTCCCCTCAACCCCTTTCCCCCGTGCATCCAAGCATACCTTGAGTTCCATGACCTCTGAAAGGGGGAATGCGCCCGCCAGCAGCTGAGCAGCCGTCGCGGCACCACCAGGCAACTGGGACGCCAGGGGTGGAAGACTGCCGTCATCAGCGGTGCACACTGCAGCTGAAGCTTTCCATTTCCGATACTGCAGCTCATTGCGCCCCAGGTACTCGCGGATGAACTGGTCCACCAGCCAGGCTGCCAGCCCCGTCACCAGCCAGGCATCAGCTGGGCTTGCTGGGCGCAGGGCCAGCCCAAACACCTGCTTTGCGAATGCAGCGGCAAGCTCCAAGCGCGTGCCGGTGGCCCCCTCATCGCAGCCCCTGGTGACCAGGCAGGTTGTAGGGTGCACAGCCCAGCCAGGGGTGATGTGCGGTCGGGTGAGCACACCCGGGGGCACAAACACCTTGTGTGAGGTCAGGGGGTGGGGAGGGGATGAGACCAGATGAGCAACAGCATGCACCTGATGCACACGCCCCTGAAGAAGCCGCGCGGCACAGACTGTTGAGGCCGACGCACAGCCCCCAGGGAAAGCGCAGCCGGAGCAACCTCCCCACCTGGGTGTACTCCTCCAGTGGCAGTGGCACCAAGAGCTTGTCAGAATAGCAATCGTTTAGCAACCCCAGGAATGCCGCGGTGGCTTCGAGGCACTCCACAGCCGACTGTGGAGCATGCAGCACGATGCAGGGGTCGCCTGGCTTGGCAGGCGCCCGATGCCAGCGGCCATGGAGTGCGCCCGCGGCTATGCTCGGCGTGGCAGGCTGCGCCACGAGGTACTCGTACCTCCGCTGACTGCTGCCGTGCGCTCGACACTCCAGCATCTTGCCGGAGGCTACGGCCACATGGCCTTCCGGCACCACGAGGAATAAGCGGAGCGGTGTCTGGGGCCCAATCACATCCCGCCCGTCGCTGAGCAGTTCTGGAAACAGAGGCCGCGGCCAGGGACCCTGCACGAGGTGGACTCATGAGCTGATCAAGGAGGTGGGTGAAGCTTGACGGAAAGAGGGAGCATGGGCGACGACGAAGCCACCATCAAAGCAAGCTTGCAGACATCAACATGGCGGGACCAGAGACGCCAGGTTGCCTCAAGGCGCACCTGTGCAGGGCCTGCGCCAGCGCCGCCATGGCAGAGCATGGTGCCATAGTCATTCCGTAGACCGAAGCGGAACGCCACGGTCACGTGTGCATGCTGCAGAGGGGCGTCCAGTACACTGGGCATGGGAACAGACGCCACATGACCAGAAAGGTCGTCTTTGAAGTGGCGGATGTGTGCAGCAGTGACAGTCTCCAGTGAGGGAGCCTCCAAAGGCAAAGGTGAGTCGGCGCCTGCTTTACTGGGACTGAGTTGGACCTCCACGCCGTTCACCAAAACGCAGGTCACCGCCAGTCCAGCTGTCTGAAAGAGCAGGGCAGCTGTGCTGATGGGAACCTCCAGGCCGATCTCCGACCACCTGCACAGGGCAGTGGCAAGCTGTGAAACATGGTTCCTTCTCCGGATGCTAGAATGAGAGCACATTCCTCCTGCGCCGCACCCGGAGCAGGCCTGCTTGACTGTCGACACATTTAAGAACACAGTCTGGCTCAGTATTTTTACGCTAGATGGGTCCTGATCCCCAGGTGGGGCCATTTTCGATCAGTGCCCAGCTCCTGTCAAGTCGTCCCAGGCGGTACACCGCCGCACGCTCCATGTGCGAAGCCAACCATACTATTAAAGTCAACAGCAATCCATCGCTGCCCAAAGATCAAGCCATGGGCAGCGAGATTGGTTGTGTCCAAATCAGGCAGCGCCATTCGTCGAACAAGGCGCCAACCACATCTGGCTGGAGATAGCAAGGACTTCGGGAACTCAGCTGTTGGGTATATCCAGCTGCAGATCAATCGCGACAACTCCCTGCTCCTCAAGACCAGGACTGATTTCTGAGTGTATTGTAGAGGATCCCTGGTGTGCTTTGCAGGCATCATCACTTGTTCCAGTCTGCATCGGCTCGGCAAAGCCCAGGAATAGTCCAGTATTCGATTGCAAGAAGTGTGGTCGGGGACATTTGTGAGCAGCCTGGCGCAATCGAGTGGTGGGCATGGGCGGCATGTACACAAGATGGAGGACAAGCCAGTGCAGTACTCCTGTGAACGCTCCATGGCACCCCTGTCATAGGGCACGGCTGCAGGATCTTGTTACACCTGGAAGGCCACATGTCGGAAGAGGGCTCCTTCCACTGCTGTCAAGACTCCTGCGGCAGACAAAGACCCTGCAGAGCGGGACACTGCGTCGCCTCTGCCGCCATCCTCTTGTCCAGGGAGTGGAGGGCCTGCTCCCCATGGTGGGGACACCATGCCAGGTACCCCCTGGCTACCTGCAAGCGCATGGGACCCCGCTCAGTGGTCGTGCCTACGCCCTGAAGATGTGCCCGCGCCATCCCACTGGCAGGAGTGCACCTGCCAGGCACACTGTTCTTTGCAGGGAGAACCAGCAAGTGCCTTACGGAACGACGCGCAGAGCCGGGCCTCCAGGCTCGCCTCCCCTCCCAGATGAACAGCCCCCTCCACCGCACCGAGCGTGTCGGTTCGTGGCTGGCCAGCGCGCTGACGAAGTTCAGCTTGTAGAACTCTGGCTGGGTGCACCCGTACTCCGCCAGCAGGTCACTTTCCAGCTGCCTCCCTGGGGCGCGGGGGAGGGAGAATTCGGGTGAAGCACAGAGGCGGGAAGGGTTTGGAAGGGTCAGGCAGCATGCGGCAGCTTCGAGCCCAGGGCTCTGCCGGGCCAGGGCAGTGACTCATGAAGCATGCCTCGAGGCGCTCCAGCCACCCCGCGCCCCCAGCGGAGCGCCCAGGTGCCCCGGCGCCCAGGTACCCCTCACCCGCGGGGTGCTGCGCCACGACGAGGGCGGCGTGCGCAGAGAGCCAGGCAGAGGCGCCATGAGAGCAGGCCTGCAGGGCCGCCTGCGCATCCAGCCCCGCGCAGGCCGTCAGGAGGGCCAGCGCGCGGGCCGACAGAGCGGCCGCCGCATCACCCGGCCCGGCGGCCGGCGGCGGCCGCGCCGCCGCCGCGGCGCGGACGAGGTGCAGCAGGTCCGCCGCGTGCCCCACGGCGGGGTGCCCGGCCAGCAGCCGCGCGACTAGCAGCTCCGGCCAGGAGGTCGCCAGGCGGCTGCTCTGCTCCACATCGCCCGCCATGCAGGCCAGCAGGGCGCGGCAGGGCGCCTCGTGCTCCCCCTCCCACAGCGATCCTCCCCAGCACCAGGCGGACTGCCCCTGCCAGCGCGCGCGGTACGACAGAAACTCCTCCGCGCCCGACAGCTCCTGGCCGGCGCCAGAGTCGGCGGCGCTGCGGCGGGGGCTGCCAGCCGCTGCGCCCGCGCCCGCGAGGCGGGGGAAGCAGCGCAGCAGGGAGGCCACCGCGTCCAGGGACCTGATGCGGCCGGCCAGGGCGGGGTGCAGCGACCCGCCGGACTTCCACGCAGCCCAGGCGGAGTGCAGGCCCAGCAGGCTCAGGGCGTCGGCCGTCCAGCCTAGGCAGACGAGGCGCTGCGGCAAGTTTGAGAGAGTGGAAAGGGTTTGGGTGTGTGGATGGAGAGACCAAGTCAATCTAGCTTTGACATCGGCATTGAGGTTCCTTGATGACCTCCAGTGCTCTTCCCATGCGGGTCTCTGTCACGCGGGCCCCGACGGTCCGGGGTGTAGAAGTCCAGTCCTGGCGCCAGGCCAGCAGTCTCAAGACAGACCCACAGGGTGGTGACACCGAGGCAGCGCCCGCTGTCGCGGCGGCATGCGCGACGAGCGCCCCAGATTCCCATTCTCGCACCTGAAGCGTCTCCCAGTAGCCTTCCGTCAGCTCTGGGTAGTCGGCCGACTCAAAGGCGGCGAGGGAGGCGGGGGACAGCTGCCTGCCGCCTTCCCCAGCCAGGAGCACAGCAGCATTGACCTGAAGCCAGCTGGCCAGCTCCTGTAGGCGGGAAGGGAGAGAAGAGTCCCCCATGATCCAGGCTGAGACTCTCGTGACAGGGCGTGCAGTCAGGGCTTACTGGACCCCTCTGGAATAAAGAATGCTGCCCGGTCCACAACATGCACCCCCAGCTGTACCAAGCGCACCCTCTCCATGCCCTTGCCTCCCACCCTGCCCTGCATAAACACCGAGTCCCTATATCCCCCCCCACACACTGGGGAAGGCAGCGCACCTGTGAGATGAGGCGGTCTGACTCTCCCATGCCGCCAAAGAAGAGGGAGAGTATTGTCCAGAGAGCACGCTCCTCTGCGATGAGCTGTGCCTCCTCATCGAAGAGCCTGCCCAAGTTTGAGGGACCACTGGGATGGACACACTGTGGCCGATAAGCTTCTGGGAATCACTAGAGGAGCTGGGTGGCAGGTCTTGAGGTGAAGGGCAATCAAAGCAGCTGCCTTCCCCCCCTTACTCTTCGTCGTCAGGGAGACTTGCGTCCATGATGGCCCCGACGTCGGTACAGAACTGCTCTAGTTGCGCCGGACGCAGAAGGGGATCACCCTTGACCTGCTCACACTCTACGTACTTGACGTGCGCGTCGTAGATGATGCGGCGGGATATGGGCCCTGGGCAGTCCCTGCAAGGGTGAAGGATGAGATGTGCGCTCGACTGATCCATGACGCAGCGTCCGAAAATGTCCCTTGCAAGATAAGATGGACGATTCGCTGCTTCCCTGCGTCAATCTCATTGCCCAGAGTGTACGGCCAGCCCAGGTCTGCTCACCACTGTACTGCCGTCGAGGTGCTCTCCTCATCCCCAAGCTGACCCTCAGAGGAGTTTACCGCACAGCAGTAAAGCTCTGATCCGGGTCCCCAGCTGAATCTTAGGCGCTGGTGGGATCCACAAGGCACTCTAACGAGCTCCGTTGCCATCGGAAAGTGTCAACACTATTCCTTGGCAGCCCCAGGATCCCGTCTGTCACACGACTTTGCCGGGAGGCGGCATCAGTTGAGAAGGCAGGTATGGTATCCGGTCCAGGCAAGTTTCCTCTAACATCTCGTGAGGCGCGGATGAGGCACTTTGTCTTTTCGTAACGCAAGCGGCAACAGCACCAAATCGCGCGCTCTGAGATTCGCATGCTGGGACTTGTGGATCAGGATTCCCCCTACGGAAAACCGACCCTCCTGTTCATGCTGTAGGTCCGAGCTGGGAAAATGTCGAGCTTTTCAGATTCGTCTAGAATATAGCATCCCAACTGAGGTTTCTGAGGGCGCCAGCAAGGACGCGACGCTGAATTCAATAGGTTCTCAGACCAGGGCGCACGAGGCCAACCACGGTCGCGCACACTGAACACGCCCTGGTTTGGGAGCCGCAGCTCAGGAGGCCATACCGCCCATGGCAGGATACGCCACCGTGTCTGGCGTGGCCAGAGCATGCATGCCAGCATCCTCCCTGAAAGGAAGAGTAGTGCTGCCCCCTCCAGTGCTCGGGCACATCCCCCCCCATGGGTACGAGCAGGAAGGCGCATGCCTGGGAGCCTGATGCGAACCATGGACCTACCTGTGCTTGGCTGCAGGCCAACTCCGCCGCCTCCACAATGTTCTGCAGGCGTGCCAGCAGAGGTGTCCGAGCCGTGGAGCACAGAGCAAGCCGACCCTTCCAGGCAGCTCACAGGACGCCAAGAATGACGGTGAGGTGGGCACAGGGCCTTTACTTGAGTGTTGCACAGCAGGCCATTCAAGCAGGGCGCAGGGCCTGTGCACCTGACTCTCCACCATCTGGCACTCCAGGTTGTCCGGGCTGCGGCGGACTCTCCAGAGGGCCATTCCGTACAGAGTTCGAGCGTGAGCTCTGGCATCAAATTGAAAGGGGTAGGAATACAGATTGAGGATGTTGTTGCACCTGTGTGAGCGAGCTGGTGACAAGATCTGGCGTGCTGCAGGGTTCAGCATGCTGGGGTCCTGCCCCTCCCTGCCCCAGATCACCAAGACTTTCAAGGGCGAGACAGTCTTGCATGACGTGACATGGGAGGTGAAGAAGGGTGAGAAAGTTGGTCTCATTGGCGTCAATGGCGCAGGGAAGACGACCCAGCTGCAGGTGACCTGAGGGGCTTGCACAGCGGAGGTGTTTGGGGGACTCTGGGCGGGGCCACTCTCAAGCTGAGACTTTTCGTGCTGAATGGGAATGTTCACCACACTGCGCCCTGGAGCACAGTTGCCCTCCTCGCACAGAGACCTGTTGTTTTGCCATGGCTTGCTACCCCCCATGAGCCTTGGTTCTTACGGTTGTCTGCCATGGACAAGGAGTCAACCTGTGAGCATCACCCAGACCCCTCCCACCCACACCTGGCTCAGATCATCACCGGCAAGATCTTGGCGGATGGCGGGGAGGTGATCAAGGCGCGGGCCGACCTGCGTGTCGCCATGCTGTCCCAGGAGTTTGGGGTGCAGTTGGGGCGCACACTGCGCGAGGAGTTCCTGTCGGCGTTCGAGGAGGCTGTGCAGGTCGGTGAATGAGCGAGGAACTTTCATTCCGTCATGGGATTGGGGGGTTGGGGTCGGGAGGGCGCACAATGTCTTGGCGGCTGGGAAGGCACTCGTTCCTGGGAGGCCTGGGGAATGCAAGGCATGCTGGCCTCACCCAGCCAGCTCCAGGGCCTGGCCCCACCCGCGACATGCATGTGCACCAATCGTGGCACCTTCCCCCTTCTCCCACACAGAACGCCAAGCGGCAGGAGGAGATCCAGGCTGCTCTGGAGAACGTCGGGGAGGACATGGATGCCATGGGCGATTTGCTAGGTGGGTGGGGGCGGCCATCCAGGTCCAGGGGGCCGTGGGACCACGGAGTGGCCTGCTCCCTGCGGAGATTGGGTCGCTCTCCCCTGCCTCCAGACTCCCACACCCTGCTCCGCACCGCGCAGACGAGCTCACACACCTGACCGCCACGGCCGTGGAGCTGGACACCAGCCTGATAGAGAAGCAGACCCAGCAGATGATGGCCAAGTTGGGGTTTAGCCCGGACGACTCGGAGCGCCTGGTGGCCTCCTTCTCCGGTGGCTGGCAGATGCGCATGTGCCTGGGCAAGATCCTGCTCCAGGTGTGAGGGGTGCCTGGGAAGGCGGGCGCCGGGCTGGGCGGCGGGCGCCGGGTTGAGAATGGGATTCAGGGGGTGGTGCGGAGCACCTGCGGGCGAGGAGGTGCTTCCTCGTGCCCGGTCAGGGTATGGAAGAGCCATCTGCGCCTGGACTTGGGGGCACCAGACGCATGCACCGCCTCGGGGTTGCTGGCCTAGCGAGCCTCTGGCCCGTCTCAACTGCCCACACCCTCCTCCATGGCGCATCTGCCGACGCAGGACCCAGACCTGCTGCTGCTGGACGAGCCCACCAACCACCTGGACCTGGCTGCCATCGAGTGGCTGGAGGGGTACCTGAGGGAGCAGGAGATCCCCATGGTCATCGTGAGCCACGACAGGGAGTTCCTGGACCGCCTGTGCACCAAGATCGTGGAGACGGAGCGGGGTGTCACGCAGACATACAAGGGTGCGTCTGGTATGGGGAGCCTGCCCTGCTGTGGGTGGGTGTGAGGCTGTCAGGCAAAGAGGATGGGCAGCCCACACGATGCATTGTTGCGCGTGGCGGCTATGGAAAAGGGGTGTTACGGCAACGCTGCAGCATCTCTGCGCCCGGCAGAGTGTCAGCATGGAACAGACCCCAGCCGCGCTCCCATGCCTGCAGGAAATTACTCGGCATATGTGGCCCAGAAACGCGAGGCACAAGCCCTGCAGTGGGCTGCTTGGGAGAAGCAGCAGAAGGAGATGCAGCGCCAGGCATGGTGTTGCTGGATGACTGGGGGACTGCCTGGCTGTGTGGTGGGGAGATCTCGGAGTTCGAATCCCTCACCTATCTTTGCTGGCCAGAATCCCAGCGACTCATGCGACCAAATTCAGCCTGGCATGCATCCCTCCCATGCGCGCAGAGCGACATCGTGGCACGGTTGAGCGCCGGGGCGCGATCTGGGCGCGCCTCCACCGCTGCCAAGGCGCTGGAGAACCTGAAGTCGGAGGGCGTCGTGGTGGCCAAGCCGTTTGTGCCCAAGCGCAGGTGGGGAGGCCGGCTGGGGGTGCAGGGAGGCCAGGTGTGCATGCATGCTGGCCGCAGGCTGGGATCATGAGGTGGAGAGCACATGAGTGGGAGGTGCATCACAACTCTGAGTGTTGCCCGCCCCCATCGTTCACTTGCTGATGATGGGGGCGGGCCCCTGTGGGACCCCGGGGGGATGCACAGGGCCTTTGCGGTGCTGGCGTCCACTGTGCCACGCTGGTGCGAGGAGCATAATACCACTGGAGTTGGTGGCTCACCGCCGCCTCTCCTGTCTGCCATCCTGCAGGCATTTCACCTTCCCCAATGTGGAGCAGATGGGACTGATGGCCCTGCAAATACAGAATCTGACCCATGGGTATGACGACAACAAACTCCTGTCCAAGGTCAACCTCGTCGTGGAGAGGGGGGAGCGTGTGGCCCTCATCGGGCCAAACGGTGAGCTGTGTGCCTTGCATGTTTGTTGGGGAGGGGGCGCCCTGGGGTGTGTCAGGGCTCTTCCTTTCTGCATCGGAGGAGGAAGGCCAGAGCATTTCCGGTCGCAGCCTGCTCCTGTCCTGCCCTCCTCCACTCACACACTGCCCCACTCCCTTCCCCATCTGGTCCAGGCGCCGGCAAGTCCACCCTCCTCCGGCTGATCCTGGGGCTGGAGAAGCCCTGGTCTGGTACCGTGGAGCTGGGGCAGCACTCCATCGTGCCCAACTACTTTGAGCAGAACCAGGCCGAGGCCCTGGACCCCAATATCTCGGTCCTTGAGACCCTGGAGAGGTGGGCTGGTGCAGTGAAAGAGGGGGAAGAATTGGGTGGCATACGCGCGTGCGCAGGCGCTGAGCCTTGCAGATGGCGAGGAGGGGGAAATCGTGCAGCTACCATGAAGTTCCGTCAACTCATATCCACTCGCTTGTCTGCCTTGCAGGGCTGCGCCGGACGCTCGCATGGATGATATCAAGGCACTGCTGGGAAGGATGATGTTCACCGGGAGTGCACAGGAGAAGACGGTACGTCGAGCAAACTGAGCGCCTCTGGATGTGGCCAGAGAATGGGGATGGGGCCTGGAGGAGAGGAAGGTGCAGTGAGGGCTGGGTGTGGGCGGCCACAAGGTGTGCAGATGCAGGTGCACGGCTATAGAGACCCAATTATTCACACCCACACCTACAGGTCAAGTGGCTCAGCGGGGGCGAGAAGGCTCGACTTGCCCTCGCAAAGTTCATGCTGACAAAGGGAACCCTCCTGGTGAGATTAGGATGCATGCTGGAGCTTTGGGTGGAAACAGGAAGGTGCAGGAAAGGTTTCCCTGCGTGCCATCCCTGCTTCCTGACCAGCTGGCCAACACCATACCTGATGCAGGTCTTGGACGAGCCCACCAATCACCTGGACATCCCGTCCAAGGAGACCCTGGAGGAGGCGTTGCAGGCGTTTCAGGGTGAGTTGTTATCATTTGGGGGTGGTAGGGATATGAGGCTGTGTAAGAGGTTGAGTCTGCGCTGGACCAACCCCTCTGACGTGTGCAGCAGGCAGGGGCAGTACCTGGCCGCGCAACCCTTGTTTGACAGCTGTAGCCTCCCTACTATCTCACAGGGAGTGTGGTGGTCGTCTCGCATGACCGCTACTTCCTGAAGAAGGTCGCAACTCGGGTCGTCGGCGTGGGAGGAGGCAAACTCACTGACTATCAAGGGGATTACGAGGTGCGTATTTCTGTCTCGAGGAAGAACAGGTCTTGCAGGGATTCGTGCATGGTATGGGCTTTGCTCTAGAGCCACCTGAATCTGCTGGCATCATGCGCTGGACGCTCAGTCCGGGCATATATCGCCGTGTGGCTTACCCATACCCTCCATGCACCCCCATTGTGTGCAGTTCTTCCTGTCCAAGAACAAGGAGGAGGGGAGCATCATGAAGGCAAAGGCCGAGCGGGACCGGGACCTGGAAAAATCCCAGATCAAGGCCAAGTCAAAGAAGACCAAGGCAGAAAAGGTAGGGCTTGCTGTGTTTGGTTGGGACTTGGTCATCTTATTGCTTGACTGACGAATGCCACAGCGGACCACATAGCCACATTGTGGGACGAGCAAAATAACAGTCTCACAAGCAGCGCGGCCTCTCCTCCACCTTATCCAGATGCAAGAAAAGAAGGCCAAGGCTCAGCAGTACAGCAGCGGCGCAAACTCAGCCAAGAAAGCAACCAAGAATGCCAAGCGTTGGGCGTGAGTGGCAGGTGCCCCCTGTGGTGTTTGTTTCGCATCCTGCCCATCTGTAAAATACTCCTTGGGAAGGCTTGAGTGGCACAGCACAGGACGGCAGGTGTGGACCCTACCTGAGCAGTGATCACCGTGTGCCGCAGTTGTAAATACCTCCGCCGGTCCATCCGGAACACCGTTTAGAGCATTCCTTTGGGACGAGCACGAGCTGGAATGTGTTCTGGAAAACAGATGTTATATGCTCCTCACCTGCCGCATGGTAACCACTTCCATATCCAAAATTGTCAACGTTCATCACAAGTTCGCGAAAGGTCTCCGGTTCGAACCCGGACGAAAGCAGTGCACAAAGCTTTCGTGGTGTAGTTGGTTATCACGTTCGCCTCACAATATCCAGGCTTTTTGCCCCATTGCAAAACAATACCACTTGTGCCAGGCCCCTGCACGAGCGCGCATTCTTACGAGGTCGCCTAGGGGGCGGGAGAGGTAGCGATTTCTGGGGCCACTCTGTCTCCCGGCCTCGAGAGTTCTCGAGGGACCTGCGCTGACAATGTGCAACGTAACCTGCAGACTGTCCAGAGCAAAGGCCGTTACAACGTCAGTGGATGGGTATTGCATCCAGGCAAGCAGGTGTCCCTTGGTCCAAGTTTGACATGGGAATAGGTAACGTCGCATGATGGGTGGCGTGATGGGGTAGCCACAGAATCCAGACCATGTGCTGGTAGCGGACGAGGAAACAGGGCATGACAGAACGATCCATCAAGGAAGGGTAGACCAACAGGGGTAATGCTGTGCATGACCAGTGGAGTCCTTTTACATGCATGGTGTGTCACAGCGATCGCGCTGCCAGCACTGGCCGTCCTGCAGCCAGACACAATTTGCTGCCACCGCTCATGCGCCACTTGAGATTGGTCCTGAAGGGTGTGGCGAGGCACCACACACCCCTGTCAGCCCACACCATTTCCCGCCAGCGATTGGCACCCTGGGTACATCACTGGCTACACTCATGGGGTCAGTGGGCAGATACATTGGGTTGCCCGCGCATCAAGGCTGTGCTGGGCAGAGCTGACAGCATGGCGAGTTCAGAGCGTCGCATTGCCAAGGCAGGGGTGGACCGACGCTGCAAGTTTGGGGGCCCTGCTATGAGTGGGCGCCCATGTACCGTGCCAGGGTGATGATGTCACCAAACACGCCCGCGGCGGTGATGGCAGGCCCCGCGCCGGGGCCCCTCACGATGAGCGACGGGTTGCAGTACCGGGAGGTGGTGAAGGACACGATGTTCTCAGTGCTGGTCAGGCCCGCAAAGGGGTGGCTCTTGGAGAATCGGCGTGGACCGACCTGCAGGCAGGGAGCACAAGGGTTGGGAGTCGGATGAGGGGATATCGCAGGGTGGCTGTGTGCCTGAAATCGACACTGGATCACACAGGGGAGGAAGGGTTGAGCACCCACTCCGGCCCCGGGGCATCGCTTCATCAGGGATACGATGCTGACAACCCCCCATCCCTGCCGCGGGCCAGACCTGACACACTCCGCTCTCCGCGTCGTAGGAACCCACGTAGCGCAGCACCTCCCCCGCATCGTCGACCTCCCTCAAGCGCGCCGCCCACTCATCGTCAAACTGCAGGTGGGGGGGGGGGGGGGGCATGTGAGGAGTGGAGCTGGAAAGACGACCTGCTCATAGGCTCGTAGGACCCCCGGGGGAGAGCTGGTCCGTGCCGCAGGTTGATGCCGGCTGACTCACCCCCAGCCTACGGGCAGGCGCCCTGCCTCGACACCCTGCCCTGCCAGCATGATGAGGAGGGCGGCCCGACCTCAAGTGCCCCGTCTGTGTCCACCGGCCCACTCCCCACCTTGGCGAGCTCCGTCATGAGGTCCCCCCCGTCCTCCAGATTCCGCAGCGGTTCGGGCACCAGGCTCTCCGTCGGCACGTCGGACAGCTCCAGCTCGGCGCCGCACTCACGCGCCAGGGTGATGATTTTCCGAGTCACGTCTGTGCCTGATGAGGTGGAAGGCAAGGAGGGTGCTGCGATGAGTGCTGCGTCGTTGCGCAGGAGGTGATGGAGGGAGGGCACATGGTATGGAAGATGATCTGTGCACCTGCTGGTCCACTCGCCGCCATGCCCACCAAGGCAGCAGCACAGGGAGGAGCCTGTTCCTCACCATGTCACTCAGTCGGTGCCTGACCGTGGCAGGCACTGGCAGACTTCCAGGCATGCCTTCATCTCCACACGTCGAGCCATCCATCCATCCTAAATCGGGAGTAGCCCCAGACCAGGACAACCCCGGCCACCCACCGGAGAGATCCTCTCGCGCGTCCGGCTCCGTGTAGCCCCTGCGCTTGGCACTCCACACCACTTCGCTGAATCGATCGCCCGGCTTCATTGTGTTGAAAATGTACGACAGCGTCCCACTGCGATGCGAGTCGGGAGGGGGCCAGGTAAAGTCAGGGTTTGGACTGGCAGTGCGAGCAGGTCTGGGCATGGGCGGGGCTGGGCATGCACGAGGACATGATCTCATGGCACTGAAGCACGAGTGCCGTCACCCACAAGGGCCACACTGGGAGGCCCACGCCGTCACCCACCCGCCCCCAGCCCCGCTCACCTGAGCACCCCCTCGATGCGCAGGATGTCGTCCCCGGTGTCGAGCAGCGTCTTCAGCGTGGAGATGATGGGCAGCCCCGCGCCGACCGTGCCCTCATACATGTAGTGTGCCGCCCCCGCCGCCTGCAGCGTCTTGACCGCTCTCCAGGCGGGGTATGGGCCCGAGTTCAACTTTTTGTTGGGGGTGACGACGTGGATGCCCTGCGTGAGGTGGGGGACGCGGGGCGAGTTCAAGGGGTGGCGAGCGCACAGCAGCCAGGGGTCGCGTGTGGAGCAGGAGGGAGAACGGTGCATGTGCACCACCACCTCCCAGCCCCAGCTGCTCATCGCAGCGCAGCCACCACCAGACCCGGGCAGGGGTGCACACTGCACCTGCTCCATCCACTTTGGGTAGAACTTGGGGATGAGCGAGGAGGCCGTGCAATCTACAATCAGGCGATGCGGGGTTTCAGAGGCCTTCAAGTGCTCTGTCAGCACTCCCAGGCTGGGGTCCGTTCCCTGAGGCAAGGTGCGGGCGCGTGAGAGTGTTGAATGAGCTTGCACAGCCGGCGTCGGGCGTCTGACAGCAGGTCCAGGCGGGGGCACCTCGGAAACCAGGGTTGGCAACCCTGCCCCCCGCTGCACCCCCTGTCTCTCTCACCTTCTGGATGACCTCGTCGTCCCAATTGGACAGGTCTATGGAGGGTGTGTTCTTGGCCAGGAGCATCTGTTGGGAATTCAGGATGCTCCTCACCTCCAGCGATATCCCCTCCCTCTCAAGCTTGGGAATCTATCGCGGGCCGAAGCAGGGAGCAGGGTTCCATGGGCTCTGAGATTCTCGATGCGCTTGCCTTCGCTCCCTGGGAAGTAACAATGCAGCATCGCCCGCTGCATGCCCCGCCCCACGTGTGTCGGACTTCACCCCACACCCCGGCACGCACCGCGACTCGCAGCTGCTCCAGGAGGGCCTTGCCCACGGCTCCGGGGCCCACCAGACCCACAGCCAGTGTCAGCTCAGACAGGGCTTTGCGGTTCATTGGAGCCCGTCGACCTCAGCCGGCCGCTAACCCCCGGAGCCTGGCAGAGGGGCCTCCTCTGACACCTGGGTTTGGTGCTATTGCACGTCAGGGCCTGCAGATTCTTGCGATAAGAAAACCTCGTGTGATCCCGTCCAGAACTACAAAGGGAGATGGAGCAACATCGAGAAATGGGTCTGAGAGGTGATCGGACTCGACTTTAGTTGAGCAGCCGATGCCGACGAGGATATGCCGAGTACATATGGAGGGGGGTCCCCAAACCCACCTCACCGGAAGCTCAGTGCTTGGTATTACAGAATGCACATGTCAAAGACACCGTGACAGTTTCAAGGATGTTTGTGATGCCTTGCTTTGCAATGCAGGCTCGGTGTAGAGGGAGTTATTCAGAAGAGCGTGCAGCAGAACACGAAACGCCATCCACCAGCTTGCACGAGGGCGTGCGATGCAGATGGTCCTCAGAGCACACTCGTGCCCTCACGACAAGCTCACATCTGACCCTCGCCGCCAGCCTGTGCCGCTTTGATGACCTCCCTGAGCCTCTGAAAGGCAGGGAGTGACCCGTGGTCGACCCCCAGCTCTTGGATGTGGCTTGCAAAGGCCTGTAGGATGGAGGGGTGCAGGGTGCCTGGGCTGCAGGTGCTGTGGAGCGCTTGGCGCAATGTAGAGTATGAATGTTGATCCGAAGCCAGAGACACAGATTGATGCCCCAGCGCCATGTAGCAGAACTCGCTGCAGCCAGCAGAGCAATCTCTTCCCCATCCCCCCACTCCCGCCTACCTGAACATCCAGGTCCAGTTGCAACAGGATGAGCGCCTGGGTCTCCAGTCCAGAGCCCTTGCTCGTATCTGCAGGCCCGGCGTGCACGAGGGCGGGGCGCAGGTCAAGCACGCAGGCCCATTTGCGAACAAGGGCGCAGTTGCGCACAAAGAAGACGAAAACGCACATCCCAGTCCTGGATGCGCCCAAGCCATCGTATATGGACGTTGGCCAGGCGTGGAGGGCAGGGGATCTCACCTCTGCCCTCCATACCCACAACAGCCACCCCGAACGTTGCGGACTCCTTGAGCCCCCCCCACACACCAGCATGGCTCAATCTCCCACCTTCGCCATCGGCCATCCGCTGGCGCGACTTGAGGCGGCGCAGGGAGGACTCCGTCTTCTCCAGCGCGGCCAGGGTGTCCGCCGCCAGCGAGGCGTAGGCACCGGCCACGCCCTCCGCCACCTCCCTCGCCAGCCGCGCGGCCGCGTCGGCGCCCAGCAGCCCCGCGTGTGCGGCCAGGAAGGCGGCCAGCGGCGCCAGGAGGCGGCCCGCATAGGGCGACGGCGCGGCCGGCGCGCGGCGATTGGCCATGCGGAAGCTGGCCACGATGCCGCGCAGCTGGGACAGCGCGGCGGTGCACTCCTCCGCCAGCGCGGCCACCAGGCGCGCCCGCGCGCCCTCCCCCGCGGCCGCCAGGGATTCGGCCGCCACGGCCGCCGCGCGCGCGCAGGCCTCGCAGGCCTCCCCGGGGGTCCCGGGCCCCGCCGCCGGGGCCCAGCACGCCTGCGCCGCCTCGCCCAGCGTCGCCAGGTCTGCCAGCAGGCGCGCCAGGGAGACGTTGGAGGGCGGGGATGGGGGAGCGCTGGGTGCGCCGGGAGCGCCGGGAGGGCCGGGTTCGCTGGATGCGCCGGGCCCCCCCCCCCCTACAGACCCCTCGGGGCCCGGGGCGGCGACGTCGCGGACCCAGGAGGCGTAGCGGGCCAGGGACATGAGACCCAGGCGGAAGAAGCGGTCTGCCAGCCGGGGCAGGGACGAGCCGGGGTTGGCGCTGGCAGCCAGGGCCTGCCAGGTGGCGGCCGTGGCGGCCAGGTGGAAGGCGGGGGAGGAGGGGGAGGGCGGCGCCGCCTCGTCCGCCAGCCCCGCCTCCCCCAGTCGTCGCTCCAGGGTCCCGGCAATGTCCTACGATTTAGGGGGACAGGAGGATGAGCAGGTGCTTGGGTGGGGGTCTGCGAGGTTCCACACTGCCCGGGGCGAGCGTGGCGGCCCACCGACTGAGCTCAGGGACCGCCGCTGCCTGCCATGCTGTTTCAGCCTCTCATTCCTACTCGGCAAACGACCCCACACACTCCAATCACACAGCAATGCCGAGGCGTGACCTCTGCAAAATCGGCCTCATGTTGCCCACAGCCCATGCAGTGCTCAACCCCCACATGTCCTGCGGGCTACACACAGCGCCAAGGGGTAGCGGGCTGGAACACCGCCTCGGCATTGCCCGCGGCGTGAGCTCCAAGCCCGACAACCCTACCCCTCCCCACAGGAGTCCCTCCATGTGTCCAGTCCCAGCACCCACCTGGAACTGGAGCGAGAAGTAGACAGGCAGGTTCCAGAGCTTCATGAAGGCCGAGTAGGGCTGGCAGGCCCTGAAGCGCGCCACCTGGGCCTGGGCGGTGGCGTGGGACTCCAGGGCCTCCAGGAAGGCGTCCCCCGCCCGCGCCCCGACGTGGAAGGCGTGCGGGACGCCCGGGCTGAGGTCCGCGCCGCACCGCGCCTGCACCGCCTCCAGGACCTCGGCCAGGACGCCGTTGCCCAGGAACTCAAAGGCATGCACGCCGGAGGAGGTGGCCATGGCGTGCGCGAGGAAGGGGCCCAGCTCGTCCGCCATCCCCCGCGTCAGGGCCTCCAGGAAGGCGGGCAGGGGGGCGGCGGGTGGCACAGCGGCCGGGGCTGCTCCTGAGCCAGGACGCTGGGCAGGCGCAGCGGCGCCGGCAGCGCCGGGGGTGGTCTCCCTCAGGGCCGCCAGCGTCTGCTCCACCAGTGGCCGGGTGAGGGTGCTTCGAACCACCTGCGGCACGTGGAGAAAGCATGCGCTTGTTGAGCATTACTGTCCATTGGGCGGCAGCTGTTGGGATTTGGGCGGATGAGCACAGAACCGGTCCTGCGAGTGGGCGGTCACAACCCCCGCTGCATGATTGCGTGCGCACCCTCCTAGGGCAAGCTTTTGCAGCAGCGTTGCATGCTCGGCATGCATGCTGGGCAACCACCCTGCAGCAGCGCAGGGGCTCAAGGGCAGCGGCTTGTTCACACGCAAGCACCCGACTGCCCAAGACCTTGCTTTACCAGATCCCCGAGTCGGCACCTGCTCAGCCGCCTGGGGACGGTTGATGCTCGCATAGGAGTTGAGGCAGGCCCCCAGTGCAGTGGGGACCTGCTGGCGGATGGCTGCCTCCAGCGCGAGGTCCAGGTATGTCTGCCAGGGAGGTTGAGGGAGGAGGCGTGGGAATGCAGGCCCCCAATCATTCTGCCTGATATTGTCCGAGCGCACTGAGGGCCGGCGGCTCCTCGTGCCATGGCGCATACACTCCAGCTCAATCCCTCGCATCGTGCGTGCGTGCTGAAGTGTGCGCCCCAAACCCCCCAGCCTGCGACAGGATCTGCAGGCCAGGAACCATGCAACCCCACAGCCGCCCTCCCCAGGCACCTGCAGCCTGTCTGCGGCGGCAACGATGCGTGGGGCCAGGGTCTGGACAAAGGCCAGATCCTGCCCCTTCTTGACCTGGTACTGCAGACGGGCCACCTCTGCCGTTACCCGGTTCAGCACGTGGCACTGCCCCTCCACCGCCTCGGGGCTGCTATGCTTGCCGAGGAAGGCGTCGCCCGGGGGTGGGAGCTCCGCCAGCAGCTTGTCGACCTTCGACAGCACATGGGTCAGGTCCTGCATCAGCTCCAGCAGGCCTCTGCTGGCGGCCGCGTCGGCGCGGGCGGCCAGGCCCCGAGTGAGGGCGTGGGACTCTGCCAGCAGTGCATCGCGGGTGGCGCTGGCGCGCGCCTGGGATGTGGAGTGGGGAGGGAACCGGACGTAAAGTTCCGGTGTTGCATGTCTTGGAGGGAGGGAAAACTAGAAGGAAAGCGCGGCGTTGGGCAACCTTCCTTTCCAGGAGGCTCCAAGGGCAGCAATAGTGGAGCCTACCATGGCGCCCTGCCCGGTATCCCTGCGCCCACTGCGATGACCCTTTTCCCCCTGACAGCTCATGGCTCATGAGGCCGGGCTGTCGGTGTATCTTGGTGGATCACCACATACATGCCACCAGGTAGGGTCGAGCAGGCATCCCCTGCACAAACACCTCCCTAACACGCTGCCCACCTTCACCACGGCCAGAGGCCCCTCGATGCGCTTGACCGCGCCCTGGACGCTAGTAAGTCGCGAGGTGAGGTGGAGGAAGCCTTCGTAATCTTTGTTGATGACCTCTACCAGATCCCCGTGTAGCACGGAGAGGTGGGCCTGGAGCTCTTGGTGTAGCACTTCGAGTGGGACCTGTTGGTGGCCAGTGATCCGCGGAGCATGATCCAGGCGTGTCGAGGACGTTTTAAATACATACTCCAAACATACACACCGATCCACGTACATACTGCTGCAGATCAGCCACGTAAGTCGCCGCACTGAAGGCTGGGTCGGCAAACTCGCCGGGCTTGAACCAGGCGGGCAGGGACCTGAAGCGTGTATCTTGACTCGCGACAGTCATCCTTCCCAGTCAAACATGAAGGAACTCCTAGGACTGGGCCATGTCATGAGCTCGGTGCACGACAGCCGGATCGGGGGCAATTCATGAGCGTGCCACCTCAGCCGCGGGTGCCCACCGAACTGAGGTGTAGCCTCCCGCCCCGTCCTTTGATCTGGGAGGGAATCGCAATGTTCCATGCTATGTACCATAATTCAATGTCACGAATTTTGGCTTGCAAATGGGGAGGAAGCCTTGCAGGCTCATCCTTGCCACTCGCAGCCAAGCTCCTGAGGGCAGGCGTTGCAAGCCATGCTAGGCAGCCACCACCCTCTTCCATAACCAGGTATGGCCGATGCGCGAAGGGGTATGCATCCTACTACTTCTCTTTGGTCGAATGCCTACTGACATGGGCACCTTTCTGTGCAGGGTGGAGGTCTGTCCAGGCAGCGCCCTGGACCTGGCCTTCCCTGGGTCGCCGGTGGACGTCCAGGTTGGGTGCGGCGAACCTGAGGCCATCTCCCTCTGCACAAAAGATCTGGGAGGGGATTCCTGTGTGCAGCATGTGGTGCTGGACCTGGGACGCACCCGCCTCAGTGTGGCCCCGGCTGGCAGCGGGGCCTTACATGGCAGCGTCGCTGCCAGCATCCCTGCCAAGTACACCAGTGTTTCGATCATCACGCGAGGTGAGCCTGCGCTCAGTGACACCCCGCCGGCATGCGAGGAGGTAGGGTTGAAGCATTCTGCTCAGGTTGAGCTTTCCAGCGACGCGTATTCCACCATCCAGCATCCCAAGTGGTCCATTGCAAACCCCCAAACGCATCCAGGAAAAGCAACTTTGGAGGGTGTGAGCGAGGCAGCACTCAGTGTGCAGACCCAGGGCGGCGACATGTCACTGGGCAAGGTGAAGGCCAGCTCGCTGACCGCGCGGAGCGGGGGAGGGAGGATCTTCGGATCCCTTGTGGGCCACACTGTGCGGATTGAGAGCGAGGGTGGGAACGTGACCCTGGGAAATCTGTCCGGCGAAGACGTCAGCGTGGCCACCCGGGGAGGGAGCGTGCAGGCAGCGGCTGCCTACGCTGCACAGCTGTCAGTCTCATCAGGTGAGGGTTGCAGTGCATGGTTTTGCGATACCGGGGCACTGCAGCTCCTGGAATCATGCAAGACGCACCCTGGCTGCAATGGCTATGGTAGGCACGCAATTGATACGGCAGGCACGCATTGGGGCTGTGCAGGCAGCCTGTTGAAGTTGCCCACGTCCTTTATCACAGGCGGTGGCCCCATCACCGTGGACTCCATGCGGTGCGGGTCAGCAAGCCTCGAGTCGGGCGGTGGTACAATCGAGGTGTCGAGCTTGGATGGCGACGCAGTCATACGGTCAGGAGGAGGAGCCATTCAGGTAGGGTCTTCGGCTCTTCGGGTGCGTCCGGTGACCCCTCGCCCATCCGTCGCACCATGCCGACCATCCCATGCCAGCGCCCCGACGCAGGTGCATGCTCAGCCAAACGCGGGTAATTTGCGATTGTACAGCGAAGGTGGGCCTGTACACCTCGCCTGGAGCTCGACGCTGGTGGGCACCGTGACCGTCGCTGCCTGCGGAAGCTTGCTCCTTCCCCTCGGATGCGAGGTGGAGGAGGGGCGCGGCGGGATGCGTGTGATATCTCCGACCGGGGTCAGGTACTTCGCGCCTGGGGCAACCCCCGGATGTTCCTGGACAGACTCCGTCAGTGGTCCCACACGTGGCTGCACCCTCCTGGTAGATACCGGTGGGTTCTGGTGGTGTGGAACAGGGGCTAGAGGCTGTCCACGCGATTCTCCAGCTTTCTCAATGGTGTGAAACGTGCCGCAGGTGGAGGCGGGGACGTCAAAATCAACGTCATGAGCTGGGCCGATGCGTTTCGAGAGAAACTTCTGACTCGTACTCGTCCGACCGAGGGTCCGTAAAGTACGCTTGGGGCGCCTCAAGAGACCTCTATCGACATTTTGCCCCTCACATATTGTCAAGGTGTGAGCATCTTGGTCGTCCTGCCTGATTGTACGCAAACAACCCTACTGTAAACCCCAGGGAGGCGATCGCAAATGACCCCGATAAGGGGCTAGAAGCTGTGGGATCAACCTATTGTGGTGGGGCGTTCTGGTTTAGACCACGATATCGACCATCAGACCCCCTCGTACACGCCGCAAAATACAATTAAAGCTAGATTTGACACGATTGGGGACATTTCTCCATTCCCGGAGATCCTCTCGAGGCGCTCCTCCAGCGCGGCTCAATACGCGGGACCCGAGCAGAGATTCGACATCCATCTGCGCAAGAGAGGAGGAGAAGTACTCCAGATCTAATATCTCGTGTGACCCTAGGAACCGACAGGTGGGAGTGTGAGCCCGGGCCTCTTCGTGTCCTGGTTCACCTCCGTCTGACACACCTAAAGTGTCGCTGAGGGCGGAGTCCCTCCCCGGGCATGCACGGCGCGGCATTGGCTCGTTTACCGTACGCAGAGGCTTGGAGGTAACCTAGGCCGGCAGTCTCGACCAATCGCGCAGGTTGCCGGAGCTATGGGGCCCGTGCGCTCGTCAGTATGACCTTGGCTGTTCCCAGTAACGTGGCCGACCACCTGCTAGAGAAGATTGTGGGAGGCGATATCAAAATCGCGGGAGGCTCCCGGCGATCTCACTCCACCAGCCCCACGGAGACGACAGGCGTGCCTGGCCTGGTGGGACCCGCAAGTGGCGGAGTCCCCAGCCCGAGGAATTCGGGAGGTGAGCAAGCCGTGCGCCACAAGCCCCAAGCTGCATGGAGTGGGCTTGGTTCGGACATGGAGGTCGTGACCATTGCTGAAACATTACCTTTGATGAGCTGTACTGGTCGCAGTTTGCGCGGGGAGTGGGCTTCACCAAGACACGAGGCTGAATTCCCCTCCCCAGTGTCGCGCTGGGCCCCCTCAGAATGCTCCATGGGAGGCCTTACCGCCCCCTGCTCCGGCCTGCCGACAATACCACCCAACAAACACCTCCCCGCTCATGCTCGGCCCGCAGAGATGAAGGAAGAGGTGTCCGAACGGGACACCCGGGCGGGCATGGACGACAAGTCCATGCTGGAGTCCCCACAGGAGCACGAGATAGCGGCCGCCCTGTTCGACCTGGCCAACGTTGCCAGCGCGGGGCAGCTGGAGGGGCGCGGCGAGTCCGACGCCCCCAGCCGGCCCGGGAGCGGGAGCCCCGCCGCCAGCGCCAAGCGCGGCGCAGCGGGCGAGGGCGCGGCGGCGGAGACGCAGACGCGCAAGCGGCCCCGCAAGCCCAACCGGAACCTGGACGCCTACCACGGCTACCAGGGTGAGACGCCGGGGTGATCTGGCCGGTGTGCCTTGAGCTGATGGGAGGGTGGGGTTCTCCCGCCCTGGTGACTGTTCCGGCGGCGGCATGCTTGGAGGAGGGGTGGAGGGGGTTGAGCTGCAGCGCTCTGTTGCCAGGGGCGCGAAGATATGGGCCCCAATCGTGGCTTGGGTGTCCTCTCTTGCCATGTTTAAGTCATAGCCTTCTCCTTGACCTCATGCTCGGCATACACCATCCCCAATCCCTCTGACCCCACCACATACACACAGACAACGATCCGGACGACATGGAGCCGGAGGTGGGCCCCCCGCTGCGCCACAGCACTGCCAACTGGGCCCGCGACTCCCAGCCCCGCCCCGAGACCTCCACGGCCGACAGCGTCAGCGCCGGCAGGCCCGGCCTCGATGCGTCGGGCGGCGGCGCCGCGGTCGCCCCGCGCGGCCCGCCCACCGGCCCCCGCACCGCCCGCCACGCCCACGCCCCTGGCGCGGGCCTGACGGGTCCCCGCTGCATGCTGCACGCGCGGATCGCGCTCTGGATCCAGGGCGTGCAGCGCGCCTCGCGCGGCACTCGCGGGCCCGCCGACCAGCTGCGCGCGAGCGTGCAGCCGGCGCACAAGGCGCAGTACCATGCCACGGGGCATGCGGGCCTTGCCGCGCAGCAGCTGCTGCAGCAGCAGGCGGCACAGCGCGCCGCGGCGGCGGGGCCCCAGCGGCGCCACCCCCACGAGGCGGGGGGCGGGGACACGCGCGCGCTGCTGGAGGCTCAGCTTGCCTCTCGCCTGGGTGAGGGGTCGGGAGGGGTTTTGTGCAGTCTCCTGGTGCAGAGGGGATTGTGGGTGTTGATGGCGCCTGGTCCTGCCAGCAGGAAAAGGGAGCAACAGCCCCTCCGTGATGGCAGATTGGGGCATCAGCTCTCGCCATGACCGTTTTCTCTCCCCTCACCAGCCATTGTTTACCCAATCCCTACCCCCACCCCTTGTCCTCCAGGCGCGCGCCAGCTGGACGGCCTGCTGGCCAACCTGCCCCCTGGCTCCATGAACCTGTTGGCCAACCTGCTGAGCGCCCAGGGTGGGGCGGGTGGCCAGCAGCTGGGCGCCCCCACCCAGCATCGCGCGGCCCCTGCGGGCCACCTCGGCCCGCGCGCCCAGTTCAACGGCTACCACGCGCAGTACGGCGGTGGTGCTCCCCCCGCCCCCGCCCCGCAGCAGCGCCCGTCCCTGTCCAACCTGCCGGAGCTGCTGGCCCAGGTCATGGCCCAGCAGCAGGGCGGCGGCGCCAACGGCGGCGGCCTGGGCCCCGGCGGCCCGGGTCTCCTGCATGGCGGCGGCGGCCAGGCCGGGTACGGCGTGCGCGGCGCGGTGGGCCCTGCGGCCACGGCGCGCCTGCAGCAGCTGTACGCTGGGCACGCTGCACAGCAGGCGCAGCAGGGCCTGCACGGCCTGCACGGCGCGGGCGGCCTGGGCCAGGCAGCGCACCTGGGCTACGGCGGCGGCGCATACGGCGCGCGCGCGCAGGGGCCGGCGGCCGGCGGCCCCTCGCCCGGCCCGCCCGACGCGCTGGTGCAGTCGGAGGTGGCGCAGGCCCTGCGCGCGCTGCAGGGCCTGGTGCCCGGCGGCGGGGGGCAGACCCGCCC
>NW_011934473.1:30006-36853 GCF_000733215.1 Auxenochlorella protothecoides
GGCCCCGCGCCGGAGGATGGCGCGGCGAGGAGCGCGCCGGCGCCCGAGGAGCGGCCCGCCGCGGCGCGCGGCGCCGAGCTAACGCGGGCGCCCGAGGCCCGGGCCGGGCCGCCCGCGGCGACCTGCAGCGAGGACACCGCGTCGGACGACACGATGCCGCTGGCCGGGGCGCGGGGCGCGGCGGCGGCGGGTGCGGGGGCAGTGGGGGGTGCCGCCACCACCTCCGCCGGTGCCGGCGCGACCGCAAGCGGCGGCCTCGCGCCGGCGGGCGCGGGGGAGGAGGAAGCGGCGAGGGCGAGCGAGGCCCTGGCCGCGGCGGGAGTGGTCGCGGCCATCCAGGCCCGGGTGCCTGGGTCCGCCGAGGCTGGGATGCCCAGCGCCGCCGAGGCCGCGGGCCCCGAGGCGGCTGCAGCCGCGCCGGGAGCCGGGCTGGCCGACTCGGCGCCCACGCCGATCGCCGAGGCAGCGTCTGGGGAGAGTCCGCCGCCGCCGCCGCCGCCCCCGCCAGGGGCTCGGGACACCGCCGCGCCGCCCGCCCAGGACGAGGGGGAGGAGGGCGAGCTGCGTGCCGCCCCCGCACCCCCCGCTCCCGCTGCCGCGGCAGTCGGTGCCGCGGCCGAACCCGCAGCCCCCGGGATGGAGGGCGTGCCGGCAGAGGCCTTGGCGGGCATCCAGCGGCTGCTGGCCGACATGGGCACCTCCTTCCAGGGCCGGACCGACAACCCCACCGTGCAGAGTCTCCTGCGCCAAGTTCTGGCCCAGCTGCAGGGTGAGCCGGGGGCTGGGAAAGCGCTGCGGCATGCTCAGGCTGTTGAGCGGGGGTGGCAGGGTGACACGCTGCACATGCTGCCTTGCAACATCTCAGGTGAAACCTTCCAAAAGCAGAGCCCTGCATGCGTGGCCCAGGCATGCGCTCACACACACCCCATCCCCACACACCAGGCCCCCAACCTCCACCGACTGAGTGAGTGGACCGCCGATCTTAGCTTGTACTCGGCTCGCCCCGAGATCTCCATAGTTCAAGTTTTCGTAGTTGGAGGAGTCCTTCACCAAGAGGTCACCCCGAAGCCCGACTCTGCTCCCCCCTTCCAGTCAATACTGCATGATGCTGATGGCCTGCAGTGCACCTGTTGTGTGTGTTACATGCTTACTATGCCATGGGAGACGAGGGAGCTTGCCAAGGTGCGCGGGTGACGGTGGACACTGGAGGGTAATCCAGTGGCCCAACAGCCTGCTGTGAGACAGGCACCGAGCCACAGAGCTGGGCTCATTCACATCAGGCCACCGTGGTTCAGGCGCTGCAACCGTCAGCCTCTTCGTCACCCCTGCTCCTTGGAGACGTCCTTGATTTCCGCGACGTTGAAGCTGTCACCTGCGCTGCCTAGGATGGCAAGCTTCTCGATGACGGTACTCTCCGTGTCGCCGACGTTGTCCGCCACAAAGATGGTCAAGACCGACACACGTTGGAACTTCACAAGCCTGCGCAAGCACAGGAATCGGCGGTCAGGATGTGCGGGGGTAGGTGTTGGCGCTGGGAAGGAGGGCCCGGCATGAGCAGACAATTCACACACGTCTGCGGTGCTTGCCATCTCCCGGGATGCATACGCACTTGAGGGGGATGGGTTCTCCAGCGGCTTGGGCAGGGGTGAGCTCAACGTCTGCCTGGCCAGCCGTGTCTGCGGCCTCAGAGAATCCTATCGTCGGCCGGTTGACAAAGAGCTTGACAGAGCGTGGTGCCTGGAATGGAAAGTTGCACATGCACAGGGATGGGGTGATGTATGCAGTGTTCCTGTGAGTCACCAGGAATGACGATGAGGTGGTGCCAGCCACACTCTAGATGAAGAGGACGTGCAAGGTGCATTCCTACGGACTGGCCTGCAAGGGACCCCACTGCCATCGTGGCAGCCCCACCCCCCACCTGCTCCGGTTTACTCTTAGACTGAATGATGACGCTGTTGATTTTTACAGCGCTGGAGAAGGGAATGTGGATGAGTAGCTGCTCGTCGGTGTCGCTCTCCAGGTACAGTCCCCCATCCTCCCTAAAGCCCTGCACAGGTGAAGTGGGGTGACACTGTTCAGGACCGGCAGGAGCTTTCCCGGGCAATGCATCTCCCGGCACATTCAAAAACAGAACTTGTGGGCATCTTCCGCACCTGTTTCAAGGCATTGCCGATCGGATGGTCTGGCTTCTCGTTCAGGCATTCGAGGGTCCCCCAGCTGATCTGGTCCAGTAAGTCTACCATGATTGGGGGATCTGCCAGATGTCCACAGATTCACTCCTCCCTGGACGGCAGAACTCAGTTATATTGTAATCGAGTTTATTTCCTCACTCTCGGAAAGGCGAACCTGGCTTCACACGCCAGCAGGGTGCCGGGCTAGGAAATTCACGCGCAGCAGCCGCAGCACGGTCATGGGACATGAGCTTCATTCCGAACGCACGGTTCCCCCAAGCATCCACTTTACTACTTCCGCGATTACTGACGTGGTCTTTGTTTGCCCGCGACCGCGCTGTGAAGGGGTGTGAGCCATGGCACGGCTTCGCTCGCTCTTGAGCTTGCGCGCCTTGCTGTCGGCCACTGGCCCGTCCGCCTCAACCCTGCCCGTATATTCCAACTGCGGTGTTGCCGGGACCAGCGCTGCCGCCAGCGCCCTGTGGCCTGCTGGAGCATGCAGCATGCGGTGGTACTCCACCCCTGTGCCTGAAGGCTACGTAGCTCTGAACACAATAGCTGATAACCCGGGCGCAACGCATTCGGTACGCGGAGGGGATGTTGATAATTATTGGAAGTGCTTGTTATATCTGGAGTACCCTTGCTCACCTTGTGCTACCCGTGCAGATCAAGAGACTGGGGCGTGGCATTGGGTCTGGTTTGGGCAAGACATCTGGCAAAGGGCACAAGGGCCAAAACTCCCGGTCAGGTGCGCAGCGCTGCAGCAATCAGGCAACAATTTTCTGGACAGCCAGGGGGGCAGGGCTGCATGTGCAATTGTCACTATCGGGTTGGCACCACTCACCAAGAAGACGAACCACAAAGTCTGAAATCTCTGAGCCCCAACATCACTGCCGTGCGTATGAATGTGCGACCGCAAGCAATCCAACAGCTTGACCAGACATCTGCACCATTGGACTCCAGCCTTCCCTCCCTCTTGTTCCCACAGGGGGTGGCGTGAAGCCCGGCTTCGAGGGCGGGCAGACGCCTCAGCGCCTGCGCATCCCCAAGCGCGGCTTCCACAACCCCTTCAAGCGCACATACAACCCCCTCAACCTGACCACCCTGCGCCAGTGGATCGAGGAGGGGCGCCTGGACGCCAGCCGCGTCATCACGATGCGGGAGCTGCGCGCTTCCAACGCTGTGGGGCACCAGCTGCAGGATGGCGTGAAGCTGCTGGCTCGCGGGGCCAAGTCCTGGAACATCCCGGTCCACATCGAGGCAAGCAGGGACTGATGGGAATGATGAAATGTGCGGACATGTAGGCTCTAGCCTTGTGTGAATGGTCGTCTCATGCCCAGTGGATGGGTAGGCATGAATGTTTGAGGCACACTATGTTCGAGGTGATGGGTCAACCAAACCTTTGACCCCCTACCTCGCCCATGCCCCAGGTGAGCCAAGCCTCGGCCATCGCGAGGCAGGCGATTGAGGCGGCGGGAGGGAGCGTGACCACGGTGTACTACAATGCGCTGGGACTCAGGGCCCTCACCCAGCCCGAGTGGTTTGCGAAGAAGGGGCGCTTGCTGCCACGACCGGCGCGGCCACCGCCCCGCCTGGAAGCCAAGTTTGAGCGAAAGGGCGCGCTGCCGCCGCTGCGCGATCTTGCGGCCGGGCTGGAGCAGGCTGCGACAGCCTGAGCATGCTCCAATCTCCGGCCGGACGCTTAAGTCCCGTTGTAACGCAATGAACCTCCAGCACTTCAGGATCCCAGGATGCCTCACCAAGGCGTGCAGTCCTCCACATGTATGCGCACCGTGTGCAAATGTATGGCAGCTTAAATGGCGACTTCTCAGCGTCAGCAGTGGCCAGATGGGGGGGACGACAGAGTGCAGATGAGCAAGCCATGCCGGCGATTGCCAGCATACTGGCAGGCAGATTGAGCAGGCCAGGGCACGCTTGTGCATCACCCTCGCAAAGCTCACTCCACATCCCCCGCAATCTGTGCGCCATCCCCTCCCACGGGCTTGTCGCCGTCGGTCGCGCCGCTGTGGTGGTCGCCGGGACTCGCGGCGGTTGTGAATTTGGCGTCGGAGCGCGCGGCGGAGAAGCCAAGCTCCTGGGCATCCACCTCGTTCTCCTCGACAGCCCGCTGTGTCCGCTCAGTGTAGCCCTCCTGGTGAGGCACACCGGCTGAGGGTCCTGGCGGGGAAATAGGGTGGGCATGGGGTGGGAGGGGGGCAACAAGTGCAAGATCTCAGCTGTCACCTTCGCCCACAGTAGCCAAGGCATCGAAGCACTTTGGGCATTGCCATTGTGGGTTTCACGTGCAGGTCTGCTCTCTTGGCCACGGGAAAGAACCCTTGCCAACTGTGTCTCGTGTACTATGCCGTGCAGGGCCCCCACCTCACCAGCTTTCTCAGTTGTGGAGTTGCTCTTCTCGCTACCGTGCTCGTCCTTGGGTGCCAGCCGACCAATGTCGCCGCCAGGATCAACGCCCGTGGGTTCAGAGGCGTTGATCTCCTCGATCGTCTTCTTCCGGCCGAAGCAAACCTGCAAGGGGGGAGGGCCAAGCCGGAGAGTAAAGTTGACGGAGTGTGGCACCGCGAATGCTGCACGTCGCGGCAGCGCCATTCCTGGACCACGTACCGGTGAAGGTCTTGCTGCTGCCGGTCTTGACTGTGGGCTGCAGGGGTGCCATGCTGATCCCCGCGTTGTCAAACGGCATGGGGTTGGGCCAGGATGCAAACTTGTTGGCCGGACATGGAGTGGCATGCTGGTAAATGTGAAGCTCATTCAGGATCAAAGAATGAATAGGGGTGACACGATTCGCAGTTTGCGGGAGTGTATCATGCACCTATTGTGTGCGAGGGCTGGGATCCCCGACTTCATGCCAGCTGCCCTCTCCTGCTTAACAACATCAAACAGTAACTGTTGATCGTGACAATACCAAAGGCTCTTCAAATAAAAAGATAGCAGAAGCCACCCATTGTCTGAATGCATTGTCATTCAATGTAGATTTGTCCTTCTCGTGCGCACGTGGGTACAAAGCCACAGTGTGCAAGTCGCAATGACAAGGGAGGCTTTGATAATATAACAGACACATCAGAGACGCAATGCATGTGTGCTGTCCCACTTTATGGAAGCTGAACGTAGAGATAGAGCCCGCTGGGCATCTTTGTCCGCTGTGGATGTGTCTTGAGATATCATCTCCATGTGCTGCCCAGGCACCCACACCTGGCAGCTGCAGCTCCCGAAACCTTCCGGAACGCCAATTGATGAGGCCCTCGCGGCGTGGTAGGCTACAACCATGTTAACTTCTTATATAACGGGTCCTGGACATTATATCAGTGGACAACCTCTCCAAAGGCCACCGCTGTTTCAGTTTGGGCATGCTCCGCGGTAAGTAGTTTGGACATCCTGTACACATGGGACATACTCCCCAGCCGTAGCAACGAATGACCCGTCCCATCACATGCACTCGAATTAAGGAGGAGCGATCTCCACAAGATGAACTCGGCGGCTCTCGTGCCGGTAGCAGGGGGCCAGATTGCCTGTGGAAGCAAGACAGGCAGGAACACAGCTACCCAGCAGGTCGGTTGGTGTTTGCAACGAGTCCTTCAGCTCCGTCTGCCTCTCCATGACACGCAGCACGATTATATCCCCGGTGTGCTCTCTCCCATCCCTCGTCTTTCAGGTGGGTCATGACGACATGCAGGACGAGGCTGCCCAAGGTGTGGATGCCTTGTTTTACGTGGAGCCTGTGCCCGCAGAAGGAGGGGCAGCACTTGCAGCGGCCCCATTGCAACAGACAGGAGGTGGCCCTGTTGGGCTTGAGACCTCAGGCTCCAGCAGAGAGGACGATGACGACATGGAGATAGACGCTCTGCAAGGCTGTGATGCGCTTGCGTATTGATGGGATGCTCCTGCCCTGTGCATCAGGCCCATGTCATTGCGGCTTACAGCCAGCGACACACTCGTTACTACACATGGGGTGTCCCACACCGAGCTTGCGACATTCTTCATACATTGCCGTCAAGAATATCAGGTTGTTGAGTTGTTGCGCCGATGCAGCCACCTCGTAGACTTTGCACACCTCTCTTCCCCTGATACGTGCACACCACATGGATCGGTGCAATAGCACCATCACGACTCGACCCGGGGCAGGCTGTCGGCCTTTGCAAGCCAGCACGCACGTCACGGCAGTCCCTCACTTGAGCAGCGCTGCCACGATGCTCTTAACGTGCAGCCGCTTGAGGTCGACATAGGTCTGGCCGCAGCCCACGAAGACGATGGGAGCGCCCGAGGTGTAGACCATGGACAGAGCGGCCCCGACCTTGTCGTCGATGGTATCGAACTTGGTGAGCACGATGCCGTCGATGAGGTGGGGGTTGGGCCCTGGGGACAGGTCGGCCAGTCGCCGGTTGAACTTTGTCAGCTGGTCCACTGCGGTGCATGGATGGTGTGCAGGTGTGGGTGCGGGCCCGGCGTGGTATGGGGTTGGGTATGTGAACAATGAACAGGGTAGTGGTGTCATCAAACGGTGTAGCGATCAACAAGAGCAAGCTTGTGTGTGTGGTTGAGGCCGGGGGAACGGTGTATGCAGCACAAGAGGTGCACATCTCGCCACGCCAGCTCGTCTCTTGACCCTCCATCTTCCCCCTTTTCCCCTCCTGCCCTCCATCTCCCCCTCCTCCCTC
>NW_011934473.1:37831-42056 GCF_000733215.1 Auxenochlorella protothecoides
CAAAACACACCTGCGTCGTTGCCCACCAGGGCCTCCCCCACGAAGAGCACCAGGTCGGGCGCATTAAGGCTGATCAGGTTGGAAAGCGCGCGCATGAGGGGCTCATTGTCCTGCATGCGCCCCGCCGTGTCCACCAGCAGCACATCGGTGCCGGCGCGCGCCGCGGCCTTGGCGGCCTCGGCGGCCACCTTGGCGGGGTCCTTCTCGTACCCGCGCTCGAACAGCGGGACACCCAGGCGCGCGCAGTGGGTCTTCAGCTGCTCCACCGCCCCAGAGCGGAAGGTGTCGCAGGCCGCGATCATCACGCTGGCGCCGTTCTGGCGCAGCCAGTACGCCACCTTGGCCAGGTTGGTGGACTTGCCCACACCGTTGACGCCCACGAACACGATGGTGTATGGGCGGCCGCGTGCCTGTGGGATGTGGGCGGGATGGCGGTTCCAGAAACGGGGAAACAGGGAATCGATGAAGAGGGACAAGTATCATTCCGTCGCGCTGTGGGCGATGCACAGAATGCACACTGCATGCACCCAGCTCAGCTCGACCACCACCACCCCTACAAACCCGATCCCCCCGCCGCCTCGCCTTGGCCTCGCGGACGCCGCGCAGGACGTCGATGCTGCGCTTGGGGGTCAGGATGCGGGTGAGCGCCGCCTCCACTGCCTCGCGCACGACGGTGGAGACGCGGGTGAAGGAGCCCAGGCGCCGGCCCTCCAGCCCCGCCGCCACCGACTCGCACACCTTCTCCGCGATCTCCTCCGCCACGTTGCGCTCCATGAGCTTGGTCTTCAGCGCCGTGCGCGCCGAGGCGATGTCCTCGCGCGTGAGGCTGGACGTCCCCGCCACCGACACGCCCATGCTGCGCACCAGGGAGGAAAGGAAGCCCGTGGCCGCGGGCTTCTTGGCGGCGCCAGAGGCGCCGGTCGCCTGGAGGTGGAGGGGTGGGGATGGCAATCGGCGTCGACCCGATCCGCAGCAGTTGCCCTGCTGGACCGGGCCGCTCCTCATGCGCAGCGTGGCCAAGACAAGTCAGAGGCACGCGGGCGTGGGCACCTTGGATGGGCATGGAGGGCGCTCCGGTCACCCAGCCTCACACACCGCCGACAACGACCCAAGCCAGTGAAACAGGCCGACGCCTCTTGCGTGCTCTTCTCACCTCTTCCTCCACGTCATCAAACACCACTTCCTCGGCCACGTCGATCAAGCTCAGCTTGCTGAAGTCCGCCACCGTCTCGCTTTCCACGTCGCTGGGCTTGTCCTCGGTGAAGTCCAGGGCGGCGGCATCCACACGTGGCTCGCCTGGCACAGGAAAGCAGGAGCGGGACAGGTGGGCGAGGGACACTTTCTACGATGGAAAGAATCCCGCCCTCCACAAGTGACAGCTGGGCCAGATAGGTATCCGGGCGACACCATGGGGTGACACGCGTAGAGGAGCTAACGCAACGCACACGATGCCAGTACATCGCGAGGTGGTGGTCCGATCCGGGCACGGAGTGAGCCTTCTCCCCGCGTCAGCCCACCTGAGGGATCGTTCCAGGTGCGGGCGACCTTGGGCTTGGCCGCCGCTTTCCCCTTGGGCTTGGGGGCGTCCCTGAGCTCCGCGCGCTTGGCAGCCTTTGCGCCGGGGCCGCCCCGCTTTGCCAGCCGCTTGGAGAGCAGGGCAGCATCGAAGCCGTTCGAGAGGTGGCCCTCCGACTGCGTGTGGGGGTCCTGCGGGGCGAGAGGCCTTGCGTTGGGACACGGCGGCCCGGTCTGCATGTGCACACACCTGGTCCCTGCACCTTGTCTCTCCAGAACCTCCCCTGCAGGTCCGGACCGCTCACCTCCTCACTCTGCCCGGTGAGGTCTGTGGCATCTGTCTGGGAGGTGGCCATATCTGAGGCCCTGATCTTGGAGTCTGCCTCATCCTCGTCGCCATCCGTCCTCTCCGACTGAAATGCGGCCTGCAGGCAGGGCCGGACCTTGCAGCCTCACATCACCGTATGAATGGCTTGCACCAACCGCTCACCACATGAGTCACCTTGATCGGACCTAGCAGCGGCGCCGGCGAGGCCCAGAGGAGACCTTGCCAACACATCAAGCTACATACCGAGCACCCTCGCAACTCCTTCCCACGCCCCCGTGCGCACTGCATGCCCAGGTGTCGGATGGGAATGGTGGAGTGCCCCAGGGGCCCCCGCCCCACTCCTCGCCCTCTGATCGGCACGCTCCTCGCTCTCCCGCAGCAGGCGCTTGAATGTGGGCTCAAAGTCCGCATAGCTGCGGCAATGGAGCAGGGCAGTACACCGGTGAGGCGTTTCCTTCCTGTGATCGCTGAAAGCAAAGCCGGCCTCAACCACTTCCCTGCAATGCTTGTCAACATGGCGCCATGCGCCAATCTGATCGGGCTCACCCACCCTCTGCTGTTACCATCCGCATCGAGAAAAATATGACATTCCTCACCAGCTCCTGTATCTCCCCTCGCACCTGAACTTGGCAGGCTGGTACCGTGGAGAGAAGGAGGCGTTCACCTTCCCCAGCAGCTCATCAACATATGCAAGCTTCAGTGCCTTCTGGTAGACGGCGACAAATACAATGCCCAGGGCCTGGAGCGTGAGAGGATGATGTGGGGCGAGGAATGAGGTAGTGGATCGTATCAATTCCTATCTGAAGCGCAACCCTGCAGTAGACGAGGCCTCAAGACTTGATTCCTGCCAATATGACCTCACATTGTTGAGCGCCCACTTCAGGTTGTAGGCGGCCCCCGAAGGGGAAGTGTAGGAGAAGGTGGTGTCCCCCGTGCGCTCCTCCAGCAGGCATTCTCGAATGAGAGCGTTCACGGGCTCGCCCTTGACGGTTGTGAGGGACAGGGCCCACAGCAAGGCTCCACTCTTGGTGAAGATGCAGAAGTAGTCCAACATCCGGACGCCGCGTTACAAGCCACGCCTGGCTTAGGTCTAGGAAGACCCTTGATTCCCCAGGAATATGCTGTGCAACTGCCCGATGAGATGTCGTGAAAGGGACCGGGTGTGGGTCTCCTCTTCCCAAGTCACCTGTTCTGGGGGGTCGGTGGGATAGCTAGAGGGCGCTGCAGGCCTGTGCTTTTAGCTAGATGGTGTCGATGTATCGCACGCAATACAACTCATTCACTGCAACGAGAATAGGATGTGACGGCGATGCAGCGTCGTCCGGGCGGGAGCTTTTCGTTTCGTTGTTGTTGCGAATCGAGGCAGGTTCTTTCTTCCCCTGGTTCCGACCCTCATGAACGCCACGGGAGAGTCCTCGGGGCCCCGTTCAGCTCGCATGTGGGTGCTTGCGACGAACCCCTCGACACCCCAGCCCGTTGATGTAGGATTTCACCATGTTGGTCTCCCTTCCCCGCTCCTGAGCATCAGTGTGCTGGAGATGTACGCGACTTTGTGACCGAGTCCCTGTTCTGTGACCCTTGACGTGTGGGCGGTCCGGCGGAAGCCCTTCCCAGAATGGTCCACACACGTCCTTGAGGGTTTCGGGCTCCTTAGAGCGCCGTCCTTGGCTCGCGCCCGCTCCTCCCCCTAGCGCGGGATGGCTCAGCGCAACCTTGTCCACCTGCTTGTGCAGCGTGAGAGTGGCCAGGCAGCCGTCCCAGGTCGCCTCCCGCAGCCTTGTCAGCCCCTGGATGAAGAGTTCTCGACATGGAAGGAGGACGACTTCGTGAACCACTGCTCGGCCCAGTATTGCGCCTTCAGCCCTGCTCCACGCTCCACCATCGCCGTGGCCTACAACGCGGACGGCACCCTGCTCGCATCCTCCCAGTGAGTCGAGATAGTTTGTGTTGTATCATTGCCATGCTCTCAAGGGCCCGTTGTACCCTGCCACGGCCCCAGGCCCGTTTGGCATCCTGCGGTCTGGATGGGCCTTTTGTAAGGGTGGGGGGACTACAGGGCCAACTCCCTTGGCTCCCGTGGGCCTCAGCCCCCCTAACCCCCCTCCCCTTTCCAGCGGCGACCACACGGTGAAGATCAGCTGCTGCCGCACCAACCTGGTGCTGCGGTCGCTGGCCGGCCACAGCCGCACCCCCTGGGTGGTGCGCTTCCACCCGCGCCTGCCGCACCTGGTGGCTTCCGGCTCCCTCGACCACCAGGTCCGGCTCTGGAATGCGCACACTGGCGAGTGCCTGGCCATGTTCCAATTCGGCAAGCCCATCGCCTCGCTGTCCTTCCACATATCGTCCCCTGTCATCGCTGTGGCCTGCGGACACAGGGTAAGT
>NW_011934473.1:43534-44856 GCF_000733215.1 Auxenochlorella protothecoides
GGTACACTGCATGGTCGTGAGGGGTTGGACGACTGGCGGGGAGACACGGAACAGGGCAATGCTGCCTTGGCAATGTCGGCCTCCCCTCAAAGCCCTCCCGCCTCAGGCAGCCGATTTCATGCCCTTTGCTTGGGGGCAGGTCCTGTGCCCTTTTTCCCTTGCTCAGTCCCGCCCTGATCGCCGGAACCTTATTCGCGTGGGACCATGGCAGCATTCTCACAAATGCACGGTGTCCTGCCGTGCTCCATGCGCTGCCAGCCTCCCACAACTCATGTCCCCCCTCTCCACTCGCCGTCGCACACAGCTGTTCCTGTGGGAGTTTGGGGGGCTGACCTCCCCCGGCGATACGCACGCCAGCAGCCTGCCGCGCGGCAAGGGGCCCGTGTCTGTGCTGCGCACGCGCCGCTCGCTGCGCGCCTGCGCCTTCCACCCGCGCAGCCCCAACCTGCTGCTCAGCGCGGAGGTGCAGGACTCGTCGGCGCCGGAGGACCTGACCCCGGCGCACGCCGCGCTCCGACCCTTTGCCGTGCGCGGCGTCCTGGGCGCCTCCTCCTCCGGCCGGGGGCCTCACCCTCCCGATGCGCCGCGGCGGCCGGGCGGCGTGGCGGGCAAGCTGGGGCCGGCCCTCACGCCCGGCCCCGCCGCGCCGCCGCTCGCGGCACCGCGCCCGCCCCGCCACCTGGGCTTCGTGGTCCCCGGCGCGTCCGCAGCGCCGCCCGACCAGCCGCGCACGCCCGACGCGGGCCCCGGCCCGGCCCCGCCCCTGCTGAACCCTGCGGGCAGCGCGGACCTGCTGTCCCCGCTGGCGCACCTGGCACTGGAGGGCGCCGCCGAGATGGCGGGCCCCTCCGGCGCGGCGCCGGCGGCCGCGCGCGCGGAGGAAGCGCCCGGAGGAGCGGGCGAGGCCGGCGCGGCGGCGCGGGCCGCGCTGGCGGCGGGCTGGGTCCCCCCCGGCTCCTCGGCGCTGCCGCCGTCCATGGTGCCCACGGGGTGGGAGGTGCCCTTCGGCGCGGCGCACCCGCCGGACGACGCCGCCGCCGCGGGGCGCGTGGGCGTGGACGAGTCGCTGGCCCCGCTGCCCCAGATCATGGCCGTCTTCTCCGCGGTGGCCTGGAACATCGTGGGCGAGGAGCAGCCGGCGCGCGTGACGCTGCGCCTCTGGTCCTTCGACCCCGCTCGCCCCACGGCCTCGCTGGAGGACCTGCGCCTGCAGGTCCCCGACGCCGTGCTGTGCTCGGAGATGGGCGTCTCCTTCTCGCCCTGCGGCCGGTACCTGGCCGCCGCGGTGGCCTGCCGCGCGGGGACGCGGCGCGGGGCCCCCG
>NW_011934473.1:46950-47487 GCF_000733215.1 Auxenochlorella protothecoides
GCGGCTCCTCCGCGCCGGGGTCCGAGGCGCCCGCCCCGCCCCCCGTGCCCCCCGGCGCGGGCGTGGCGTACGAGGTCCGCGTGCTGGGCCTGCGCGCGCCCTGGTTCGGCCTGGTGCTGCGGGCGCGGCGCGTGCACGCCGCGCACTGCCTGACCTCGGTCCAGTTCTCGCCCTGCTCGCGCCACCTGCTGCTGGCCTACGGGAAGAAGCACGTCAGCCTGCTGCGCAGCCTGGTGCACGAGCGCGGCGAGACGCGGCCCATGCACACCATCCTGGAGGTGGTGCGCCTGGCAGACGGCGGCCTGGCCCGCGTGCTGCCCTCCTGCGAGGACGAGATCAACGCCGCCTGCTGGCACCCGCACCCGGGCGGCGGCGTGGCCTATGGCACCAAGGAGGGCCGCCTGCGCGTTGTCACCCACGACCGCGCCGACCTGTGAGTGCTGGGGGGGGGGGAGCCGGGGCGGGGGGCGGTGTGTTTGTGTTCATTCAGTGAGTGGGAGGGGATATAGAGGTCAGAAGGGGGGGGGGGGGGGGGGT
>NW_011934473.1:48619-87143 GCF_000733215.1 Auxenochlorella protothecoides
GAAGAGGGGTGCCCCTGCGTGAGCTCCTGGGGAGGAAACTGTATCAGTAGACAGCAGACTGTCTTTCGCTGAGAAGGCCTGGGTCGGCAAGGGGTCCGAGGGAGCATACATGCATACATGACTGTCCTTCGGTGCTTCGGCGAAGCATAGCACCTCCCAAATCCCTGCTTCCTGGCCATGCATGACCGAGCCATGGGACCCCATTCTAACCCCCTCCTCCATCAACACACCACCAGGTGCGACGAGCATGATGGGAGCAGTGGCGCGCCGGCGCCGCCCACGCCCCCACCTGGCTCGGGGGTGCTGCTGCAGTACATGGAGGGCCTGGCGGCCACGCCGGTGGCCGCGCTGCCCGAGCCCGTGGAGGAGCTGCTGCGCCGCGCCCAGGCCCGGGCCCACGAGATGGTGGAGACGCTGGCGGCCGCGCCCGCGCACGCGCCGGTCGCGCCCGCCTTCCAGGGCCCCTTAAACGCCGGCCCGGACCCGGAGCTCTTCGCGGCACCCCGGCCGCACGACCCGACCGCGCCCTGGCGCACGCCGGGGCGCGTGGAGGCGTCGCCGCCGCCGCCGTCCGCGCTCTGGCGCCGGGACGCCGCGCCATATGCCCAGGCGCTGATCCGGGGCGTGCCCGTGGCGGGCTCGCAGGATGAGGCGGCACGGCACATGCACGGCCTGTTCCATGGCCAGGTGACGGGGGCGGCCTGGGGCCAGGGCCGACTGCAGCGCCGCGGCACCGCGCCGACCAGCGCGGCGGCCTACGGCTTCCGGCCGCGCGCTCCGACGGCCCCGCGGCGCGCGTGGCGGCGGCCACGCGCGGCCGCGCCGTGCCGTCCGCGCCCGGCGACGAAAGCGGCGCGGCGGGCGAGGCGCCCGTCTCCGCGCACGACTGGCGCGAGCTCCCCGGCGCGGCGCAGCACCCCAACCCAGCCGCCATGGCATATGAGGAGCGCATGCGCCGCGCGGCGCTGCGCGCGGCGGGCATCCCGCGCCACACCTCCGGCGCCTCGCTCCTGGCGGCGCCGCTGGACGTCGCCGCGGCGGTGCGCGACCTGCAGGCCACCTGGGCCGGGCGAGTGCGCGCGCACCAGGGCGCGCTGGGCGCGCTGCGCGCTGTGCGGCCCAGGGAGGGCGCCGAGCCCGCGGCCGCGGGCCCGGCCAGCCCCAGGCGCGCCTTCGCTGCGGCCGCCGTCGAGGCCATGCTGCGCGAGATGGACGCGCCCCGCGGGCGCGGTGGCGCGGAGTGAGGTGCGTGTCTGTGGGGATGCTCGGTGCCGCGGGCACTGACCCGACGGAGTTGCCGTGTCGGTTTTCCCTGCAACCGTCGAGGTGCAGTTGCTGCAAATGGTGCCCTCCAAAGCACCTCCCCCGTTGCCGTACCTAGACCTCGCGCATTCCCCCGCTTTCTGCTGCCACAACCTGCCATGCTCCCGATGCGTTTGTGTGGACCTCTCCCCCCTCGGTACCATCCTTTACCAGTGCGGCTTCTTCCTTGCAATGCACCCCATTCACGTGTGTTCGTTCCCCCCCTGCGCCCTCCTGTTTGGGCCAGCGTCGGCACTGTACAGCTTGCGACCTTGCACACTAAGCTCCTTGGTGTAATGTCCTTCAATTGTCAAGGCAGAGCAGAGCTTGCTTTCGTTACCTGATTGCCACACCGTAAATGTGCTTGGTGAGCACCATGGCTGCTGAAATCCTCTAGCCTGAAAATTGCTCTGGCAGGGACAGACCAACACGCGACGCGGCCTTCTTGTACTGGTCCTTTTGCCGCTGCTCCGGGTCGATGCCGATGTTGTATGACAAGAGCAAGTCCTGTGGTTGGTGTGGGGTGTTCCGAGGGAAAAAAGTGAGTTGTGCAAGGTGTACCCCCCCTCCAAGGCTGAATCACAATTCATGCTCGCCTGGCACACACCTTATGCTCGGTAATGCTGTTCAGGAGGAATGCATAGTCTCGGGCGAGCTCGGGGTCGCCTCCTGCCCGTGCTCGCTGCTTCAATGTCGTGCTGATGTATTGCTGGAAGGCCGGGTTGCCGGTGGAGGAGCTGACGTGCGTCTTCACCGCTCGGAGCAGACTTCGATACGCTCGCACGGCTTCGCTCATGGAGAAGTACCTGTAATCAGTCTATGCGGGGTTGTGATGAGGGCTGACACGGTCGGCGTGCTCGGAACCAGAGCGACAAGGGTTGGACTCCACAGGCAACCAAGTCAACTTTGCGACCCCTTGCTCCGCTCCTGATACAATAGTAAAATACCTAGATATACAGGTGGCAATTTCGATCAGCCCTGTAACAAAGAATCGCGTGTATTGTTTGACCAAGACATGCACTAGTAGGTTCATGGGGCGCGCATTGTCGAGATCATCGAATGGTGTCTGCAATGGCGATCGAATTTTGGCCTGGTCCAGCGTGCCAAAATTGCTAAAGTTGATTCTATAACAGTAAGATGTACTGCAAGTGAACGACATCGACGCCAAGGTGCTGTGCGAGTCTGCGCGTGTGAAAGAGCAAGACCCAGCTTGACCATCCCTCCTCCTGAGCTCGATCGATGTCCACACTCCCAGAAAAGATGCCATGACGCTAGGCAAGCGCCAAAGGCGCGCCACCGAGGCAGCGCATGGCAGCCATGCATCACCTGGCTACTTCATCGCCGTACATGCAGGTGCAGGCTTCCACAGCAAGTCGTCACAGCCTAAAGTAGCCCGCGGTGAGCCAAGTCAATGCTTCAGGCAGTGAGAAACAGGGCTGATAGAACCGATGCTTTGAATGAGATGAATCATGCGCACGCCGGATATGTTCGAATCCTGAGAAACTTCTGCAAGATTTCCAGCCCTCAGGGCAGCATGCAGGGCTGCAAGGAAGACCCTGCGAGAAGGTGGCACTGCCCTGCAGGCCGTCACCAACGCCATCTCTGTGCTCGAGGTGCGAGTGAGGGCCAGCACTTGTGGTCGTGGGGCGTGGGCAGGGCACTGTCTGCACGGCCGTCATCTCCATTCTGTGCCCCACTTCCCATGCCATGCAAGCCCGTCCCATCCCTCCGCTCCTACCCTCAAGCAGGATGACCCTTCATGCAATGCGGGACGAGGGTCGAACCTCACCTTCAATGGCAGCGTGGAGTGCGACGCTTCGGTCATGGCTGGCACCGCCTGCTATGGAGCGGTGGCGGCCGTGCCCGGGATTCGCAACCCCGTGAAGGCTGCCAGCCTGCTCGCCAGGGAAACCCTGGAGCCGCTGCCATGTGGCCTGATCCGACCTACGTAAGATTCAGACACCTTGCGCCAGACCCTGTGACTGCATGTGGAATGAAGGGCAGGGCCGCCACATGCACGGCATGGGCCATTGTGTGTTGTGCTATGTCCCAGCCCCATCTCGCCATGCCCCATTGCAGGATGCTGGCTGGCGAAGGGGCGCGCGTCTGGGCGGCACAGCGTGGGCTGGAGGCTGCTGAGAGCCGTGAGCAGGCAGCCCAGGTGGGGCAAACCTGCAAATGTGCAAAGCTGCCTGTGCCAATTCCCATACTGATACGAGCGAGGCCTACGACTCACAACTGCAGCCTCCGCCATGTTCCCTACAAACATCCACCCTGCCACCAGATGCACTCGACGCCGCGCGCGGTGCGCCAGTGGCAGACCTTCCAAGCCATCCTGGCCGATGCCACCGGCGAGTACTCCGGGGTGGTGTTGCCGGACTCGCAGCAGCAGCGGCTCTTCGACACCGTGGGCGCGGTGGTGGTGGACGGCAGGGGCCACGTGGCCTCGGGCGTCAGCAGCGGAGGCATTGCACTGAAGCAGGAGGGCCGGGTTGGCGAGGCGGCGCTCTACGGCGCGGGGTGCTGGGCTGAGGAGGAGGAGGGAGGGGCAGGAGAGGAGGAAGGGGCAGGAGAGGAGGAGCAGCAGCAGCGTGAGACCAAGGAGAAAAGCGAGGGAAGGAGGTTGCGCGGAGAGACTGGGGCCTCCGAAGCGGCGCCTCTGGGCTCCAAAACCAATAGCATGCACGGCGTCGCGGTGAGCACCACCGGGGTGGGCGAGCGAGTGGCCGCCTGCCTCCTCTCCAAGACCGCCGCTGACGCTGTGCGGGCCGCTGCGGGCGACCAAGGGGTGAGCGGCGCACTGCGCAGCGCCTTGAGACGCTCCGTTCTAAAGGTGTGGCGTCTGGGCCCGCAGTGGCAAAGAGGAGTTGCAGAAGGGTACCCCTTACCCATTGTGTATTTCCAGGGCCGGCAAGATTCTCTCCCTGCGCCGGCCCGCCTCACACACATTTCTCGCCCCCGATCCCTCAACACCGCAGACACCGCCGCCAAACGACGCTGGGGTGATCTGTGTCCTGGCCCAGAGGTCTGAGCGAGCGCACCCAGATCAGGGCTGCGAGGTCAAGGTGGAGTTTGGCGCGGCGCACTGCTCCCACTCCCTGGCGGTGGCGCACTGCGGGGCACCCCGGGCGGAGCCCAGCGTGCACTTCATGCCGGCGCTGGGGAGCAGGGACGGCCTTGACCCAGGGGCGACGGGCTCGCGCCCGGGCCACGTCGTGGAGCTGGCCCAGAGCTGCCGCTGGAATGTGGAGGAGCGGGGTTAGCGAGCGCTGCAAGTCCCGAGCGAGGCGTGGCCGCCCTCGCTGCCCTTTCCCCCCCTCGCCTCCTCCTCTGTGTCCCTCTGCTTGCTGCTCCCCTCGCTGCACTGGCATGCTGCGACTCTCTTTCAGTCCGCCTGCTCTATGCGATGGATGATGTGCACGGTCCAGTACCACCTGCGGGGCTTCATGGTCCCGACATTCCACCCCTCCACCCTTGCCTCCAGGCAGCCGCTGCCCCTACCCCCGGCCCCCCAAACTCCCGCCTCAGGCCAGGCCCACTAGCTCCTCGTCCTCCAGCGTGGCCAGCATGGCCAGCTCGTCCTCATCAGCGTCGGGGATGGCCAGCTCCTCGGCCTCGGTGTCGGCGAGGTCCTCGACTGCCGGCAGCGCCTGCTGCACCAGCTCTGCGCCCAGCAGCTCCAGCAGGTCCTCGTCATCCTCGGCGAGCGCCAGCAGCTCCCCCTCCTCGCCGGGCGGGGGTGGCGAGGCGTGCGGCGCGGCGGCCGTGTCGGCCCCGTCTCCGCCGCCGGGCTTGCGGGCGGTGGCCTGGGCCATCTGGGGGTGGGGGAGGGCGAAGCGAGGAGGTGAGGAGGTTGCCTGGTGTGCTTTGCGCAGAAGCCCAGGGAAAATCTGGGATGCAGAGCAGGACCCCCACCTTGCGTTCATGGCTACTTCTTTCCCCCAGCCCGTGGGGCAAACAGGCAAGGCAAAAGCTAGCAGGTCTCAAGTTCTGCCATGACAGCACCTGGAGGAGGGACATCCGCATCTCATGCAGCTCGTGCTTGACGGCATGCGTGCCGCTGAGCTGCTCCACATCCGCGATGAACTTGTCAAAGGGCACGCCCGGGAACACCCGGTCCTGGGGTCGACAGTGGGTGGAAGGGAGTGAGTGCTGTTCCATTCACTACAGCCTCGGGCAAGAAGAGCATGCTGCACACACCCTCTGCATACTCCTCAGGTTGACTTTTGCTGTCCCCGTGATCTCCTAGTCGTCGGCCTGGCATGCAGGCAAGCAAGTCCAGAAGCCCCTGATGCACTTCACAAACTCCCACCTGCCATCTGATGTACATCTCCAGCAGGCGGCGCAGGTCCCCTGCCTCATGGCCCTTCCCCCGGCACTGCTTTCGGAAGGTGTCGGGGAAGGTGTGGAAGACGTCTGGGATACCCCGTGTCCCCTTGAGCAGGTCCAGGGTCAATTTCCGTTTCTTGCGCTTCTCCTTCACCACCGCCGGCGGAGGGTTGCCGGCGTCCGTCATGGGAGGGGTGGATCTGTGCAGGAAAAAGAGGGAAGCATGACATGGCATGTGCCCTCTGTGTCCTGGGGTAAGAACCCCTGGATGGTCCAGAATAAAGTGACTCTGCTGACTATGTTGGGTCTCTTGGGAGTTCCTCCCAACATGGCCCACTCCAGGCGCATTCTCACCCGGGCGTGAGTCCCAGCTGACCATCGGCCACTGCTGCCCCGCCTTGAAGTCGAGCAGCGCCCGAGCTCCCGGGGCAGTCTCGTGCCCAGTGGCCTGTTTGCCCACATTTGTAGCAGCCGACCGTCTTCGGGGCCCCAGCCGTGGCGCCTCCCTGTTCCCGCTGCGCCATTCCTGTGCTTTCAGTGAAAGCAATCTCAGTCAGATTCCGCGTTTTGTATATGTGACCTGCCCATCAGGTCTTCCTGAAGACCACCCGCGATCAGCTGCGCAATCAAATTTCGGACTTCGCGCCCTCCGACCCGGCGCTATCGGAAGGGGGGTCGCCCGGGGGGTCCCGAAGGCCGGGGTGCACGACCTGCTGGCTCCAGGCACAGTCTGGCCATCAAGGGGCAGCAGGCACTTCAAAAAGGCTTTTTCAAGCTGAACACCAATTCTTGGGTGTGAGTTTTATGTCGGCTTGAAACCCTCCTCCCTCCAAGCTTCGACACCCAGGGGTGCCGCACCCCGGTCTCACCTATGCTCGGATCAAGGAGGCTCACAAAGTATAATGCAACATGATGTGTGGCGCTTTAGAGCTCATTCATGTGATCAAGAGCGGTCATGCGCGCCATGCATGACGCCCTTCTCCTCGCTGAGCGAAAGCAGGCGTAGGAGGACCTAGTTTCCCCTCCCCATGAGGCTGAAACTCTTGGTGGATAGGGGCCGGGACCTGGCCGCGGCTTTCCAGCGCCATGTGGCTGCCCTTTCATCGTCTGGAGTCGGAAGAAACCCAAGCTGGAGAGTGGGCGCATGGGCCAGCATGGATGCAAGTAAAGCAATGAGCCAGGCGGCACCCCCAGCTACCAAGTGGCTGATGTGCTTGCCTGCCACTCTGGCCGACCGGCCGCAGCCGCCTGGCACCACCACAGCCACTCCACCAGCTGGAGGGCCGAGGCAACAGCGCATGATGCCGGGGGTCAAGCCGGCGTGTCGCGCTTTCCACACGCCCCTCACCTCTCAGATCGCGGCCCTGGGGGTCGTGGATCAGATGAAGGACACTGGTGCCATCCAGCTCCCCGCCTCTCCGGGCCGTAATTTCTGGGAGGTGCGCTGACGCGGGAGGGGAAGCTCCTCTCAGACCGAGCATGTCTGGGCTGAGGAGATCGCTTGAGGTGCTACTGGCCTGTCGTTCATCCTGGTGCAGCACCGGCGGAGGATTGACCTCCACTGGCACCTATCCCCCTGGCCTCAGCCACCACACTCTCAACCCACACCCCCCACTTTCCCCCCCTCTCATCCCACCCAGGTGCTGGAGTTCAGGCCCGACGGCACGGTGCTGGAGACGTGGAAGACGCCCGATGTGCTGGGGCTGCACCCGCGCGACGTGTCGGTCTTTGCCACCGACAGCACGCTGACTCAGCGCGCGATGCTGGCGGTGCGCAACCAGGCTGTGCTGCTGAAGACGGAGACCTGTCGCGCGGTGCTGTACGCCGACCGCGCCGTGCTCTTCCCCGCGCACAAGACGCGGGCCACGCTGAGGATCGCACAGCAGGTCAAGAGCGCCGTCGGCCAGCGCTCTGTCCTGCCCTTCGAGCTCAAGGCACGGTGATGTGTTATTGGGGGCAAGGGGGGAGGGGCAAGAGGGTACTGGTGGCAGATGCCTGCCTGCTGACTGCCGGCAGGTTGTGCCTGGGCTCCCGCACAGCACCCCAACCTGTCGTGGCAACATAGGGCGGCGATAGGAATACCCAAAAGAATCCAACCCCCCAAAACACACACACCGACGCAGGTGCTGGAGGCGCTGATGGCGGAGAGCGTGCGCGGGCTGGAGGGCAAGGGGCGGCGGCTGAGCGTGGTGGCCGAAACTGTGCTGAACGACATCAACAGCAACTTCAGTAACTCCTCGGGCGAGCTGCAGCGCCTGCTGCCCATCCAGCGCAAGCTGACTGAGGTGCAGCAGGACGTGAAGGACCTGCTGGAGGCCCTGACCTGCATTGTGGAGGACGACGTGCAGCTCAAGCGCCTGTGCCTGTCAGACCGCGCGGCGGCCCTGGCGAGCGTGCCGGGGGCGGCAGGGCCCGGGGCGGTCGCCGGCAAGCGGACGCACAAGCCGGGGTTCAAGGAGCTGAGGGGGGCGGAGGGCGGGTACAGCAGGAAGGGGGACGGCGCTGGGCAGCGCAGCCCCGCCATGCGTATGGCGGCCGCCATCCTGGAGTCCTACGAGTTCAAACTCACTGCCGTGCACGTGAGTGATATTGTGGAGTGGGTAGATCTTGCAGCTGGCTTGCGACGGGGCGGGGGGTGGCGTTCCTGGAGGGCCTTACCACAGTTACGTACCGCTACTCGCACAGCTGCACGAGGCTGTTGCTGGACCTCCCCCTTTCCCCTTTCCCCACCCAACTGATGCCACGTCCATCACCACAAGTCGCCCATCCAACCCCACTCCATGCAGGGCTACCTTTCGGAGCTGGAGGCCAGCATGGAGCAGACCAAGACGGTGTGGCACATGCAGCTGGATCACCAGCGGAACCGGGTGCTGCGGGTGAACCTGCTGATGAGCATCGCATCCTTTGCGGCCATGTCCATGACGGTGCCGGCGGCCTTCTTCGGGATGAACCTGGACAACCGATTGGAGGTGTGCAAGTGGGGGCGGCGACCCTGAGTGGGATGATGAAGTCGGGAAAGCTTCACGAGCTCCTTGAGCGAGGTGCCCTTGGCCCTCCTTGGGCTCTTGCATCCCACGGCCCACCCGCACTCCCACTCCAAAGCCCCGCCTGATGCACCCAGTCTGACACATTCCCAAGCAAGTCCCTCTCCCAGGCTGCACCGGGCATGTTCATGTTTGTGGTGAACTGCTCCATGGGCACCGGGCTGCTCATGGGCGGGATGGTGTACGTGTACTACAAGTTCGGTCCCAAGCGGCGCTACAAGGCCCGGCTCAGGGACATGCGCTCGCTCAGGTGGGGTGGCTGCTGGTGCAGCTGTGTGGTGAAGATTGAGAAATGTGGGACAGAGCCATCTGGAACGAGTTGGTTGTGACGATCATCCTGGCGGGCACATCCCTGTCTGGGTACCAGCAGGGATCCATGCACATTACCCTTGGCACTTGGCTGTGACCTGGGCCGGTCTTTCACTAGGCTTCCCCTGTCATTCCCAGGGATCTCCTGGTGTTCCACATGGACGACATGGACGATGTGATCCAGGAGATCAAACAACGCGGTCAAGTGACCAAGACCGAATTTGCTCAGATCGTCAGAGAGGTGAGGATCATGCCATTCCTTGCGGTTGGGCCCAAGCTTAGTGTTCAAGGGTCGTGCTTAGCAACCAGTGATCTCCCTCTCTGCATCAGGGACGACCATGATGCCTGTCCAAGTTTGCAAGCCTTGATCTTGCTACAGTCGATCCAGGAGAGACCCATGCCCAGGACATGCACCAAATACATCCCTTACTGATCCCCACATGCAGTCTGTCCAAGGCAAGCCCATGAGCACCGATGAAATAAACCTCCTTTACAGAGTATTTGACAGCAATAAGGACGGGGTGAGTCGCCGATGTGCGGGCCCCGGGGTTCATTTTTCTGATCTGGACTGATAGCCTCATCACCACCGATTGCATTGAGCGGGTAGGGAGGCGGATATACTTTAGATGACACAAGCTGAGGAAGCACAGCAACTATACTACAGTCTTCCACTCTCAAACACTTGCTCAGATTTTTGTCTCTGTGGTGCCTCAAGCGTTTCCTCGCTCCCTCTCCAAACATTCTCTAATGCCATTCCCTTTCCAGCTCCTGGAGCTGTCGGAGCTGCTGAGGATGGAGGAGCACATGGACGACTTCTCAAGGACCCATCTGCAGTGATGGTCTGCCCCATTGAAATTGATCATACCTGTCCTACCGTCTCAGCACCACTCATTACAGATGTTTGTGTAGCACACTAACATCACCATGGGTAATAGGGAATGGAAAGGAACTGGCACCTCCACGGCTCATGAACAATGCAGACGGAGGCATGATCTTGGCGAGCAGAGCCGGTCGGGCACATGAGCCCGTGTCCCCGGCAGCACCGGAGCGGCAACATGTGTCGGCTGTCCGACTGCCTTTTTTTGTGTGTCACGATCTTGAGAAAACACACAAGCACAAGTGGGAAGGGGCGTGACTCCTGGCTGCGCACGTCGCCCGCAAGAGCTGCTTGCAACGCAGGCGTCGTGGGCTGGCGCTCATCTCTGTGCTTCCAGAGCTCAGCTCATGCGGCGGGGCAGGCGGCGTAAGTGCACTTGCCCCCCGTGGGCAGCGCCCCCGTCGTCAGGTTGGTCTCCAGGAGGACGGGCGACCCGTTGCCGCAGAAAGAGATGAAGGGGCAGATGGTGGAGGGGCTGGCACTGCAGCCGTTAGCGGCGGTGGTGCAGTCGGCGGCGGTCACCACGACGGGGTCGTCCTTGATGTTGCGCAGCCAGATGGGGGTGTGCGTTGCCTGCGAGGGGGCCGAGATGTAGGTGGGTGTCTTGGTGTGAAGGTGAAGGGCAATCCATTGAGGGAGCACAGGGCAGCAAAGACCATACGCCGCAAGGCGGCCCGATCGCAGGGGTTTTTGGCCGAAGCACATGCAGCACCCAAGCATCGCGATGGGCATGCAATCAAGTACGCACTTACACCCCTCCCTCGCACGATGCCGCTCACGGTGAGGGCCTCGGGGCGGGTGGTTGCCACAAGGTCCAGCAGGACCTTGCCGGGGCGGGGGATGGCGCCCTCGTACCAGTCCAGGCCGGCGGCGGCGGAGATCAGGCCGTCCGTGCGCAGGATCTGGATGTGTGGGGAGGGGCGGATGTGGTGAGGTGGGGTGGGTGATGGCAGGCTGCAAGCATTATTCTTTTTGTTTCACAGTGGCATCGCTGGCCTGTGCCTAGGGCTGTGTTTTTGGCCAGCAGCCGAGCAGTCGCACCCCGCAGTGCCTCCAAAACACACGACGACAGACACCCAACCATGCATCGCCCGCGAGAGCATGCTCTGGAGCCAATGAGTGCCCACAAATCCCAGCTGACCTTTCCGGCAGAGAACCAGACGTCCTCGGCGGTAGGGAAGACGCCCTCGCTGGAGAACTGCATCAGGAACTCGCCCAGGTGGTAGGTGGAGGGGTCGGCAACAAAGGTCTCGTCGATCACGATGTCGACCTCGGCCAGGACTGACAGGAAGGCCTCCAGGGCGAGGGTCTGGTTGGCAAAGGTCTCGTTGGTGCCCCAGGCAAAGGCCAGGTCGGAAGGGGAGAACTCGGTGGGCTGGACGCCTGGAGGAAAGGAGGGAGGAGGGAGAGTTGCGGTGCGGTGTGGTGGTTGAGGGGGTACAGAGGAATGCACAACCCTGCGCGGCAGGTGGCATCGAGCTTGAAACGCATTCAGATGCGTTGCTTTGCCAAGACCCTTTGCAGGAGTTCAAAGTGGGCACTGCAACTCCAGGTAGATGCCCCAAAGACACAAATCCCACAGGCACCGTGCCCTGAACTCGTTCCCCGCCGCACGCTCCCACACACACACACACACACACCCTCAATCTCCAAAATGTCAGTGTAGTTCAGGTTCTGGCCACCCGCGGCCTCCACCAGCTCGGTCTTGTAGGCCGCAAAGGACAGCTGGTACCACTCTTGGGTGCCGTACATGAAGTGGTTGATCCAGGCCACCACAGGCTTGGGTCCCTCCTGGGCCAGTGCCGCGGCCTGTGCATGGGGAGCGGCGGGGGCATCAGCGATGGAGCATGAGAAATCACCCATAAAGACGGCACTCTGTTTGGGTGGGTACCTGACGACGATGCTTGCCCTTCGCTCCATGCCAGGCAAGCAACAATTGCCTCGAGCACACCCACCTTGGTCTGCTCAAACTCGTTCTTGATGGCGGTGAAGAGGTTGGAGGAGTAGGCATCCAGGTTGAAGAAGACGCCAAGGAACTTGATCCACTCAGCCCTCTGCAGGAGACCTGTGGGGGGTGGGGTGCAGGCGGGGTCTGTGGTTTCATAGTCTGGGATCCTAGCGGTGACAGGGTACCTCTGTGCCCACCCTGACCTCCATCGTTCCACATAGATACCCCATCACACAGCCCTCCCGCCGCGCTTGCCTCGTGCGCCACTCACCCGGATCCTCCGTGGCCGAGAAGGTGAACTGTGTGGGCCAGGCGGAGTTGGAGGATGTGACCAGGCCGTCTGTGTAGGCGCCGATGGTGGAGCTCAGCAGCGTGGCATTGTTCAGGCTGAGGGAGTCGGGCGCCACACGGTTGCAGGACTGCACCAGCCGCTGGCCGCAGGGCGCCACCACGTACTCGGAGACGTCGTATACGCGGTCGGTCACGCCCAGCAGCTCCAGGAAGGCGTAGGGCACCGTCTCAGGGAGGGACAGACTGATCAGGGGGATGGAGAAGGGGCGGGCGTCGGAGGGGAGCTCATTGGCGGCCACGCTCACGCCGCACTGGGTGAGGGTGTATGCCTCCCCGGCCAGGGTGTTGTTCAGCACCTGCGCAGTGGTGAGGTGAAGTTGAGGGGAAGCCGAGACCTGGAGTCGAGGTGCTGCTCCTCAGAGATGGCGCTGTCGGCTTGGCTGCATGCATGGGGCTGTCCTTCAGACGCCCACTCTCAGCGCCAGGGCACCTTGTAATTATCGTAGTACGTCACGGTGAACCCGGTAGAAGTCTCCACCTAGGAGGAGTGGAGGTGTGGTGGTGGAGGTCTGGTGCACCTTCATTTGGCTGGGACAGCATCATGACTGCAGGGGGCAATGTCCATTCCGCAAAAGGAGGTTCGGATCGCCAGCGCCAAGGCCTCCTCACACACACAGGAGCTGCCAGTCACCCCCCAATTCGCAACCCATGTGGGACATAGAGGTGCAAGTTCGCCTGAAATCCCATATCAAGGCCGCACCTCGGTGTAATCGTCGCTGTTCACCACTGCGGTCCCAGAAATCTGAAACTCATTGGGGAAGAGGGAGGCATCCGTGGACGCGGTCGAAACCCTCACACAGTCGCTGTTGATGGGCCGCTGGAAGACAGAGGCTGCGGAGGCTGAGGCCACGAGGGCCACCAGCAAGATACATCTGCAAGTCATGGCGACAAGGGGGTCCGCGGGGCGGCGGCCAGGACTATCGGGCAGGCTTGGACGGCTCTGGTGTTCGCTGATTTCTATAATTATCGTTTTCCAAAAGGGTTTTTTTTGTCAGAGCCCGGTGGACTGCAATATTCAGAGTGAGCGCGTATTGTGAGTAGGTTTTTAGGGTGGGAACGTGCTGAGCCAGGCAGAGCATGACTAAAACAAGCATGGGTTAAGGTGAAACTTCGACCCACAATCTTTACAACGTGGCAGTATTCCTCTGGTGTACTTTCAAGACACTAATCATTTGTGATGACCCTCCACAGCTGCAGTAATTTGAACTTCAGGGAAAATGACTCTGTCGTTTGCCAGCCATTCGTGCTTTGTGCTCAAGAACAGAAGCAGAGGTTTGAGGGCGTGCAATCCGTTGATACGATAAACAAGTGCAGTGCATGTGCTTTTCACAAAGTTCGTCAACTTTCCTCGCTACCTTGTGGGGAACATGGCGGATGCTGCCGTATTGCTGTCAATGCAAGATTCCAAACAGGCACTTGTGCCCCTGATGCATGGAGTTATATCTACTCTAGTGGGCCATAGGAATAAAAATCTTGTAAATCACAGTAGATTCATGTATTAAAAAAAACAATCTCGTCTGTTTGGCCTGCCAACCAGGGTAATAGCATGCATGCAAGCTGATAAGGGAGGCGGTACAACGAGTGTCCCGCCAGCCTGAATGGATCATGGCTGCCCATTTGCATGGGAGCATTGCGTCGGGAGACCCACCTCCCGACAGTCATCATCGGCATCCCCCTACACCTCATACCTATCTAGTACATGCTGGCACCTTTGAATATATTCGCTGAGGGCCGGGTCTGATTTCTCCAACCCGCCGGGCGCACCTCGCGTTGCAGGTGAATCTTGCGGCCAGGGCTGATCTGTGGCCCTCCGCGCTATGAGCCACACTCCAATCAGCAGGTGCGATGCTACAGTGTGGCCGTGCCTGGAAGCTCGCGTGGGTGGGCGGGTGAGACCGGCAGAGGATACCCGGGGCGAGACGGCATCACCACACCACGCTCTGCCACCCATCGCGATGCAGTGACGAGGAAGTATACCTGTCCGACCCGCCATCGGATCTCGACACTGACGCCAAGACCGAGGATGTAAGGACTTTAGGGCGAGGATCTGCAATGGAATGGGGGAAGGTGCTGCAAGGGTCCTTGTCAGAGTCGAGAAATGATGCATGCACCTGGGCCCTGTTCTGGCCTGCCACCTTCATGAAACCACTTCCCTTCATTCCCAGGACTACGAGTATCACCCGGCCAACCAGGACTCTTTTGTGAACTCGCCCGCCGTCAGCGTCAAGGTAACTCCTCGCGGAGGCTTCGGCGAGGGTGTTAGCGTCCTCATCGAGGGTGGCGGTGAGTTACAGAGGGTGTTTTAGCTTCTCAGTGTGTGTGAGGAGCTTGGGAGGCGGAGGGATCAGGGAGGGACCCCTCCTGGGCATGTACTTCTCAGGAATAGAGTAAGCAAATGCCTGGGTGCTGGCACATCAGTCACGCGTGAATGCCCTCGCATTTGCCCGAACACCCCTGATGAGCACGGCATCAGGCATCAGTGTCCCCGTCACTGTTTCCCCTGCTCGTGCTCCCCCAACTCAAAACATTCAAGTGATCCCCCTCATGATGTTCTCCGCAGGTGTCACAGCCCCGAGCACCAACGGGCACTCTCCTCGGAGCGTGCACAGCGCCCCGCCGCACGATCACGAGCGGGAGTCTGGGGCTTCTTCGTCCTGCCCCATCGACGTGGCGGCCATCTTGGAGCGCGCGACTCGCTCGGAGTCTGGAGTAGAGGGCAGCGCGGGCGACAAGCACTTGCCTCAGGTGCCCAGACCCTCCCTGCAGCCCAGAACCCCCGTGAGGACGCGCGCCGAGCCCATCGCCCCGCCCCCCGCCGACTCAGAGGCGGGCGAGCCCCAGTCCGCGCCCCGCGGCCTCCCCTCCCTGCCCGGCCGCCCCCTGCCCAAGCAGGCGCCCAAGGGCCTGCCCTCCGCGCTCCCCGCCCGCCCCAGCGGCACCGTGCCCGCCCGCCCCGCCGGCCTCGGCCTGGGCCTGCCCGCCCAGCACCGGCCTGCTCCTAGGGAAGAAAGCACGCCAGGGTTCCAGGTGGCCCCGCCCCCGCGCGCCCAGCCCGACCAGGCCTCCGAGAGCGAGAGCGAGTACGAGGAGCAGTCGGGGAGCGAGGAGGAGGGAATCAAGGAGGAGACCCGCCCCGCCCCCGCCCCGCGCTCCGCGGGCGGCCCCTTCCTGCCCCCGCGCCCCGGCAAGGGCGCCGCGAGTTCACCGGTCCCCGCCGCCGGCCCCCCGGTCGGCCTTGGCGTTCGCCCCGGCGCCGCCAGCAACGGCAACGGGCCGAGCCTGCCCCCCCGCCCCAGCGGCACGGGCACCGAGGCCGGCTCCGCGCCGCGCCCCGACCAGCCCGGCTCCGCCTTCGCTGCTGAGATGGCGGCCCGTGTGGAGGCGGCCCGCGCTGCCGAGGCGGCGGCGGCCGCCGCCGAGGCGGCCGACCCCGCGCTGCGCGCGCTGCGCGCAAAGGTGCAGGCCTTCCGCGTGACCACGCACCGCGTGGCCACGCGCCTGGGCGTCTCGCCCCGTGCCTCGGTGCTGCAGCAGGCGCTGTACCGCCTGAACATGGCCGAGCGGCTGCAGCTGTCTCAGCGCACCGGCGCGCTGGGCGGCGGCGGCGGCCCCGGCGCGCCCCCAGGCGGCGGCGCGGCCGACGAGGCCGCGCTGCGCGAGGCAGAGGAGGCCGAGGCGGCGGGCGAGCCGCTGGACTTTGGTGCCGTGGTCCTGGTCATCGGCCTGCGTGGCACGGGCAAGAGCGCCACCATCGACAGCCTGCTGGGGCGGTCAGGTGATGGTGGTGCCGGCGCCGGCGGCGCGGCGGCCTCCGGCGGCGGCTACGTGCCCACCAGGCGCGTGAGCCTGGAGCGCGGGGAGGTGGCGGGCCTGCGCCTGACCTTCATTGACACGCCCGGGCTGGAGGCCAGCGCGGGCGCGGCGTCGCGCAACGCCGCCACCCTGCGCGCCATTCGTCGCGCATTCGACGCGCACAAGCCGCACGCCGTGCTCTACGTCGACAGGCTGGACGCCTCGCGCCGCGACGCCTCGGAGCTGCATGCCCTGCACGCCGTGTCCGACACGCTGGGCGCCGACGCCTGGTTCTCCACGCTGCTCTGCGTGACCCACGCCCTGGCCCCGCCGCCCGACGGCGCCTCGGGCCAGCCCCTGGGCCAGGACGCCTACCTGCAGAACCGCCAGCAGCAGCTGGTTCAGGTCATGCGCGCCGTGGCGGGGGACAGCAGGTGAGGGGTTGGGGGTTTGGGGGTGGGTAGGGGGGGGGGTTGGGGGCAGTGGCTCACATGCCTCGTGGGGTGCTCGATGTAGTGAAGAGGGGTGGCAAGTGGGTTCTCTCATTTCTACACCTGGGCAGGTTTGCTTCCCCACATGCCCAGCCACAACCCGCTTGCCAAGCTGCCATTCCCGCGCTCAGCCAACAAAACACCGGGTCCTCATGTGGCTCACAGCCACCAAGCTAACAAGGTTCCCCGCCACCCACCCTCCTCCACCCCAAGGATGATGAACCCCGTGGCGCTGGTGGAGAACTCGCCCGCCTGCGCGCGTGGCGCGGGCGGCGAGCCCGTGCTGCCCAACGGCGTGGCCTGGCGCCGCCACCTGCTCATGCTCTGCGCCACCACGCGCGTGCTGAACGAGGCCAGCACCCTGCTCAAGCCCGGGCGGGGGGCCAAATCCCCCCCGGGCGGCGCACGGGCCCCTCCCGGCTTTGGCGGCGGCTCCATGAAGGTCCCGCCCATGGCCTGGCTGCTGGCCAAGCTGGTGGAGTTCCGCGCGCCGCGCAAGTTCCCCGAGGACGAGCGCGAGCTGATGCGCGACGACGAGATCGCGGGGCTGCCACCCGCGCAGCGCGAGTTCCAGCTGCGCCGGCGCCGCGTCTACCTGCGCCAGCGCGCCGACGAGGCGCGGGGCGAGGAGAACGCGGTGCCCATCCTGGCCCCCGAGCCCGCACTGGGGCCCTCCTTCGACCCCGAGGTGAACAACCACCGCTACCGCGTGCTGGAGAGCCCCAAGGCCCTGCTCACGCGCCCCGTCATCGGCGAGGGCGGCGTGGACCACGAGGACGGCATCGACTCGGTGCAGGTGGAGAAGTCGGCCATCCTGCGCAAGCGCACCCAGTTCCTGGGGGGGGTGCCCACCCTGTCCTGGGTCCAGGTGCAGAAGGACAAGAACAGCCTGACCTTCCAAGGTGGGATCTTGGGACTGGGGGTTGGGGGTGTTGGGGGAGGTGGGGGGAGGGGAGTTTGGGTGTGTGTGATATGGAGGGAAACGGTTTCTCTCCTGCTCCTCTCTGACACACCTCACGTTCACCAAATTCAACTCCTCACTGATCCTGCACATTCCCAATCTGCAGGCGAGTCGGACGCCGCGCTGTACCACTCCACCTACTGGGTCAGCTACGCCTCGGTCAACGCGCAGTCGCTCCAGCGCGACGTGCTCTACACCGGCCGGTTGGAGAGCCGGGTGCGCAGCAAGGGCAAGCGCCAGAAGTTCACCGTCGGCCTGCTGGCCAGCAAGCTGGGCGAGGACTTCACCCTGCCGCCCATCAAGGTAAGGGTATGTGTTGCTTGAAAAGTGGGGAAGAGGCTTGGTGTCAGGCCTGCAAGGAGCAGCCGGAAGTGAGTCGGCCATGTGGAGAAGGGGCCCAGTCAGTCGGTGCAATGTTGAACACTGCAGGCTACATGGAGTCAGGCTGATCTTCTGGCTTTGCGACTCTCATCCCCCACTCCCTCAACCCACCACGCACCCCGACAGGGAGGCAACGGGGCGTACGGGCTGAAGCTGGACGAGCGGCTGCGCATCACTGACAGCATCAAGCTGCGTGCCGCCGTGGGCAGGCTGCTCACCAAGATGGGCACCCACTACGAGCCCGGCACGGCGGTGGCGGCCGACCTGAAGCTGCGCAACCCGGCCGACGACAGCGCACGGGTGTGTGGAGGGAGGGGAAGGGGGCCAGAGAAGAGGGGGGAAAGGGACTCGTCCTTGCCTCATGCGCATCACACAACAAGGAATGTGGCTGGCGCCTCCCTCCTTTCGTAGAGGAAGGTCATCCATGCTCGGAACGACCACAGTTTTTGTTCAGGTGTCTAAGCCCCTTCTTGCATCAGTGACTCACTGGGACTCACCCAACACATCACACAGCTGCTCCTGGGCGGCTCCGCCCAGTGGCAGGGCCGCGACAAGCGCGCCGCCAAGCAGTCTCTGGTCATGGGCGGGAACATCGCGGGCGAGGTGCGGCTGCCCAAGATGGACGGGACGGGGATGAAGTCCGACACCCAGGTCTCCGCCAATGCGCAGTACACCACCCGGGGCCAAGGTACCCTGGCTCTGCGCATCAACTCGCACGACGTGCCCCAGCTGGCGGCGATCATGCTCGTCCCCGTCCTGCGGGCCGCCTGGGACAAGTGCTTTGCGCGGGAGGTGGAGGCCTTCTGAGCGCAGTGTGCTGGGACCACCGTATCGCCGAGGTGAACCACACCTGCGCCTGGGGCTGTGTCATTGCTCCGTAGGTACAGCGGCCAGCCCCTGTCGCTTGGTCACCCCTTGAGCGTTCAGGCCCGCTGCAATGCACCATACCCATGCCAGTATGGGCCGCCCCTGTTGGAACTCCCTTGTTGCTGCACGAGCTAAATCCTTCTCCTGCCATGCGCCAGACCTTCCTCCCTCACACTGAAGTCGTCGAGGACGGATGCCGGCGCAGGTGCAGTGCCACCCACAGACCCTTTCTTGCCATGTCTGCAGCTGCATGTGTAAGCGCCCTGCAGGTGGCACCAAGGCCCAGGCTGGATGGTTGTGGTGTGCGTTCTGTTGTGTTGGTTCTTCTCTTGAAGGTCAACCAGCCCAAGTGACCACAGAGGTCTTGGTTGGGGCAGAGTGCGAGGAAAGTCGTGCAACCGCGATGGCTGCTCCATGTTGGAGTTCCCATTTCAGGAGAACGGTGAATGGCAATCATACCTACCACCGCTGTGCCTCATCCTTTCGTATCGCTGTGCCATTCAATGTTACAAGCTTATATTAGTTGACTTACAGCACGAAAACTACTGTAGGCAAGTTCTGCGCGGTCGTTGGTGAGCCACGGGAACTGCCGGCCGCCTCACAGAGCGACGACGGCTTCTCCCTCCCTCACCAGCACGACAATTTTTCACTCATGAAATGACGAACTTAGGAGTGCAGAGCAGCAAGGTGATCGCAAGAGTCGGGGTGCGCTGAGGAGGGGAACTGCTCCAGTCTCAGGAGCCCCCCAAGCACACCTAGACTCGGTCGTATAAGTACAGGGAAGGGGAGATGGGCCCCGCCCACTGTCCTGGGCTGGAGAACCCGAGGAGGCCAGGGGGCGACAGGGCATGTGTGCATGCGTCTGCACCTCCAAAAAGCAGGGCGCACAGCGTGAGCTGAAGGCTGGCGCAGCCCGGCCCGTCACATCAGGCGGGCCCCGCCGAGGGTCGCTGCAGGCGGGACCTGCCCGCCACGGCGCCGCCCTGGCATCCACCACTGCCTGCATCCCCCATGACCAGGCCGGGGGGGTCCAACGTCGCAAATGCTGCGCCCCTCCCGACACTCTCACGTCCATCCCACTGGGAGCATCAGTGGGCGCCGTTTCCGTTGGCATGAGGGGCGCTGCCGTTGGAAGCCGCCGCAGCGCTGCCGTTGGAGGCCGCCGCAGCGCTGCCGTGGGCGGCGACACCACCACGGGTCGCGTCGGACACTCGCCACGTGGTCCGCGCGCGGACCAGCTCCGTCTCGCCGCGCAGGAGGCTGTGCACGTAGCAGGCCGGCTCCCTGCCTGCGCCGTTGTGCGTCAGCGCTTCCTGCGGCGGCACCTCCTGCGCCAGGGAGCAGACCACGTCTCCCGCGTGGCACTCGGCCTTGAAGTCGATCTCCACCTGGTACAGGTGAGAACCGGCCCAGACCTCTTCCGGCACCGCCTCCAGTGTCCAGGCCAGGTAGGCCACGTTGTTCACGTGCCCATTCATGTCCATGTCGGCGCGGCGCGCGACCTGGCGGTTGCCGCGCAGCGGGGCTGGGTCCGCCACCGCCGGCAGCTTGGCGCGCGTGACGTCGCTGGGCAGGGCCAGGCGCGGCGGCTCGCGCGCGAAGCACGCCGACTTCCACCGCACCAGCTCCGGCATGCGGCAGGGGCGACGCGTGCGCATGTTGATCATGACCCAGGTGGAGGTGGCGGCGCCCAACACCTCGCCGGTCAGCTTGTCGCGCAGGAGCCACTCGCGCTGCGCGCCCAGCTTGCCCGCGGCCTGGAACCAGGTCTCCACCTGGACCAGGTCGCCCCAGCGCGGGTAGCGGTGCATCTGGATCTGCATGCGCGTCATGACGAAGATCAGGCCCCGCTCCACCAGCTCTGGGTCGGTGGCGAAGCCCTGGCTGCTGCGGCCCCACATCGCCACCGCGTGGTTGCCCGCAGCCTCCTGCAAGATGTTGGCCACCGCGGCAATGGTCACGTGCTGGGAGGGGCCTGCCTCGTTACCGCGGATCCTGTGGAGGGGAGGAAAGGAAACGGTGAGCGGGCGAGGGGGAGGCTCGGCGGGCACATCAGCATGGCGGCCCGGTGGGTTGGAGAACGGTGGCCGTCCCAACATGCACCAACGTAATGTACAACCAAAACCCCGGGGCCGCACCGGTGCTCCTCCAGGAAGACGCGCTTGTTCTCCACCATCTTGCAGGGTTCTAGGGAGGTCCAAAACTCCTGGGCAGGCTCGGGGCGGACAGAGTAGTCCACCACCGCCTCCGCCAGGCTCGCCCGCGGCGCGCTTAACCTGGGCCGGGCATGGCCAGCTGCGCGCCCTTGATGCCTGAAGACCCGATCACCCGGGCCGGGGCGAGAACGTGAGCAGAATGAAGCGGCAGACTTCTGTATTTGGCCAGCCAACCAGGGAGCGGGAGGGGCGGTTAGGACGGTCATGGCCGGTCCGGGTGTTCAAACGTGTGAAAGGGAGATGGAGGAGCAGGCGCGGGGTTATCTAGGCCATCGACGATCAAATGCGCTGCTTAAATTCACCAAGTGCTGGAGGAACGGGTCGGCAGGGTCCTGTATGTGCCAATCTGGCATCGACCTGGCCACCCAAGAGCTGACAGAATGGAGCTCCCCACTGCGTCAATCGACGGACTGGGGTCGAACCGCGCGCGCCTTTTCTCATGTGTTTGGGCCGAGAGGCATTCCGAGGTGCGCCAGGTGGTGAGAGCCTTTAGGTAGAGTATATTCGATTGTGGCTCGATTTGGAAACAACGCAAACTTAGAGCCGACTTCAAAGGGGAGGGATGGGTGATTGAGCCAGCCACGTCAGAGTAGGGTGATATTTGCCCCGAGGCTCCTCTAGCGCTCCTCCCAGGGCCCAAATTCACCTACCATCATGGTCAGCCAGGACCTCGTACTGGATCGGGATGTCCGGGACTGGGTGCTGATCCCCCTGACCGTCAGTGTGATCCTCATGAAGCTCCTGCAGCAGTACGCAGTGAAGGTAAAGGTGCAAGCACAACACAGAGGGCCGCTCGGTTTTGATCATCATTGGTAGTGCCGGGTCATAAGATTGACCTATATGTACACTTGCATTGCAGCTCATGGCCGCACCCAAGCCCAGCGAGCCACCAAAGCCGGAGGACGTGCAGCAGAAGAACACTCTGGCCCGCAGCGGCCTCCTCCGTGCCAACCACGGCTTCATCTCGGAGGCGGGATTCCGCCAGCGCCGAGCTTATTTTGCTGGCAAGGTGAGGGAATATGTGCTGCAGGAACAGCGTCCAGGAAGACAGGATGTGGATTCAGAGACACTCATCGCTCTGGAGTGCTCAGTGTGTGCGCCACCCGTCTGGGGTCCACCAACCAAGCAGTGCCCTACTCGCCACAGGAGGGGGTCCTGCAGCAAACCTTCCCCGCCAAGGGTCTGAACGACATGATGGGGAACCCAGACGCTATGCAAGGCATGCTCAAGCAGCAGATGGGGGGCCTTGTGCCACAGGTGGGTTTTGAGAATGCTTTCTGTTGTTCCTGGCTACTTCATGGAGGGGCATGCTGCCAGGGGCGGCTCCTTGGATGCATACTGCTCCTCGATGCGTGGAGTGCCCTGCCTCAGACCAGAGCAGGCGGCCGATGTCTTGACCTCACCTGCAAGTGCCTGCGTGCCAGATGCGCCGTAACGGCCCTGCCACTCCGATCCACTCACCGCAGATGGGCATGGGTGCCTTTGTCAACTACTTCTTCTCCGGCTTCATCCTGGGCAGGGTCCCATTCTCCCTTTCTCCCAAGTTCCGGCCCATGCTCCAGCGCGGCATCGACCTGCCCGCCCTGGACCCCTCCTACTTCACCTCCCTGTCCTTCTACATCATGGCCCTGTTTGGGCTGGGGGGCGTGTTCCGCCTCATGTTTGCGGAGGACGCGATCAACGACGCCGCGCAGATGGCCCAGATGCAGATGGGCGGGATGGGCGGCGGCGGCCCGCCCACCCTGGACCCGGCCAAGGCTTACGAGGCCGAGCGGCAAGCGCTGGACGTGGTGAGGATCCTGGGGGCGAGGGACCAGGGGAGAGGGGACAGGATACTTGTGTGTGTGCACGCTGGCCCACAGTGGTTGGGTGCTTCCATTGTATACTGCGGCTATCACCAGGATCAAGTGTTCAACCCTGGCGCCACATTTCACCAAGGTGGAGTATCGCTCCCGGCTGGAGAACTCTGAGCTGAGGAGCCTGAAGCTGCTGCGTGCCCAACTGGCCGCCTGAGGTGCTCTGGGTTTGGCAGCATGCCTTTTCTCGTAATGCCCTGTTGCAGCGCTGCCTGTATGCAACACCTCCAAACGCTGAGAAGATGGGGAGGGAAGGAATTGCTCGACTGCAGAAGGGCACCTGGGAGACCTCGGAGCCTCCCCTGTCAGTATATCTCGATTTGCCCCTGCTCAATGATGCTTTCAACAACTATGTTAGCCTTGCAGCAGCCTAGTCGATGTGATCGTTGTCCACCACAGAAAACAGATGCTGTGTGAGACACAAGCCAGGAAACTAATCGCCCCCTCCTCTGACTAGGCTCTCATTCCTAGAGCTCCACAGATGCCAAGAAGTCTCAGCTGCCTCACTAGCTGCCCTCCTCCATGGCGCCTTCGTCATACCAGTGCACCATGCCCAGTCCATCGCCATCGGCCTTGGCGGTGACCACCAGAGGGGCGTGCGGGCAGTCTGCAGAGCCAGGGATCGGGTCACCCCTCGACTGCGCGGCGCTCTGGTCGACGGGCGTGGGCGGAGGTGTGTAGGTCAGGCCCGTGACCTGGAGCCTGACTGGCAGGCCGGTCTCAAAGTAGAGCTGAGAGGCGCCCTCCTCCCCTTCTAGGTCCCATGACCATGCCTTCAAGGGGGGTTGAGGTAGGAAATATTCAGTCAGCTGCTGGTCGTCATAGGACGCCGAATGAACTCCCGCCAGCGTCCTGCTTTCATAGTTACGCAAGGAGGCCCAAGCAGATGTCTCAGTCCTTGTAGAAGGGCGTCGTGTTCATACCAAGGATTGTATGGGATTCTATGGGTGAAACTGCACTACCCCATTTGCATATTCTGGGCGCACCTTCTCCTCAGGATCCCAGCTGTGCGGTTCAGGCATCCCGTACGGCGGAATGATAATGTCTTCAAAAAAGCCGAGCCCGACATGGACCCCAGTCCTGGCAGTGGTGTGTGAAAGGGCATGTGCACCTCACCAACGATGGGGGGAAGCGGCCATGTAAGTGCACAATCGGTACACCTCACACAGACCCCACGCCAAGCGACCCCACCTCTCGTCCTGGGAGATCACCTCTCCCACCAGCACTTCTTCTTGGGACGGGCGGAAGGCGACGACACGGAAGGTGGTATCGTGGTGCACTCCCCCATCTGACTGGAACACGTAGCCATCGCCAATGTCCAGTAGGTCGTACAGCGTCACCACCAGGCCCAGGTCTGGGATGACGCGGTCGAGGTACGTCTTCTCGAGGACGGCAGTGACCGCATCTGCTGTGTCCAGGCGGAGATCCTGCGCGCAGGGAGGGTGGTGGAGGTTGCTAAAAGGTGAGAAGCCCACTCTTCCGAGTGGGCAGGGATGGAGCTCAAGCAGACCAAGTTCATACACTCACGGCACCTACCTTGGGTGCTAGTCGCACTTTGTCCTCCAATGTGCACAGGACGAACATGGGTGGAGGCCCTGTCTCATGGCCGTGCGGTGCCCGGGAAGCAAGGGCCAATGCGCTTGAGATAGTGCATTCAAACCCTATTATTTGTGACGTATGATAAAATGTATATCCAGTGCTCTTTAAATCCCAGACTTCGCCCCGACATTATGGGGAGTCGATGGCCGGATTCTGTGCCCCCCGGTCCCGAGGGCGCAGGCGCGACTAGAGTTCCCAGGAGCTCTGGCCCCAGGATGGAATGGATACGGAAGCGCTTGTTCGAGTACCAATCCACTGTAGGGTTTCGAAGACCAACTTACAAGCCCTTGTCTGTTGCTCTCATCAATTCTCGATTGCCCAAATCTGCTCGGAAGATCAAACCCCAGCACGGCCAGGGAAGTACGGCCAAGCGCATGCTGCGCATGGACGGTGGTCACCGTTGTATAAATTGGGTCCCATGAGGCGGTGGGGCAAAGGAGCGCGCAGCCTGGAAGTCCTGCCACGCTTTGAACTTCCTGCCATCGTCTGCCTGCCACCATACAGGGAAAACTCAATATGGTCGGCAAGATTTTCACACCAGCCCCCCTTGCTATTGCTCTCGACTGTTTAGCACTCTCAGTTGCCATGGTGAATTTACAGGCTCCTATCAAGCTGTCCTGGCAGGCATGCGGTCAGACAGACCCGCAGCTATTGAATAAAAACATCAAAGCAATATTGTACGATGGATTGGACTTCAACATGCATGCATATACTCCGGGAGGTACAAGGAATCAGCTCCCGCCATCGACTCAGCACAAAGAGAGCCATGTTTAGAAAACCAGTCGTTTCAGGCCTCACCCTCCTGCCCCCTCCTAAAGCTGGGGCAGCAGGCTCTTGAGCGCCGCCACGACGGCGGCGGCAGTCTCGCGCCTCGCCCGGTCCGTCAGCAGGCACTCGGTGTGCCGCGATGTCAGGCCCAGGCTGAGCACGCGGTCCACGTCGCAGTGCGGCGTGGTGGCGGCCAGGAACAGCGCCCCGATGCGGTCCTCCGGCAGCAGCGTGGCCACCGGCCCGTCGAAGACGCCGGGCGGCGTCGCGGCGGGCCCGCGCGACAGCCGCTTGAGCAGTCCGGCGCGGTCCAGGGTGGTGTACACCGCCGCGTCCCAGGCCTCCTCCGCGTCGGCCAGCTCGGGCGGCCGGAAGCTGTTGAGCAGCTTGAGCTGCGCGGCGGGGGACCCGGCGCCGCGCACCACATCCACGAACTCGCCCATGGAGCCGCGCAGGCCCCCGATCTCGCGCAGGAGGTAGAAGAGCGCGTACCAGGAGACGTCGTGCAGGGGGAGGGCGGGCGCGCCGACGCAGCCGTCGACGAGCACCAAGGCCACAGCGGCGCCCTCGGCGCGCAGCGCGCAGGCCAGCGCGTGCGCGAGCAGCACGCCGCCGACGCTGGAGCCGAGGAGGAGGTAGGGCCCCGCGGGCTGCAGCACGCGCAGCGCGGCCGCGTACCGCGCGGCCAGCTCGGCCAGCGTGGCGCAGGCGTCGGCGTCTGGGCCCATGGCCAGGCCGTAGACGGGGAGGGGGAGCAGCGCTGCCAGCTCCTTCTGCGCGGAGCTCAGGTCGCCGCGCTCGCCGTGCAGCATCCAGAGCGGGATGCGGGTCAGCGGCGCGGCGGCCAGCGCGGCGGGCGTCCCGCTGTGCAGCGCCGTGGCGCGGCGCAGGATGTAGCGCCGCTCGGGGCAGAGGCGGTTGAGTGGGAGGACCAAGGTGTACGTGTCCACCGGCCCGTCCCCGCCCGGCAGCGCCTCGCTGGCCGCGCCGACGGAGATGCGGCGCGACACGCGCGCGGTGGAGGCCGACGGCGTCTGCGCCGTCTCCGAGGCCTGCGCCGCGCGCTCCTCCGCGCGGCGCACCACGTCCCACAGCAGGCCCTGCAGCTCTGTGGCCAGGGCGGTGCCGGGGGACACGCCGGAGCGGGCGCCGGCGCCCAGGCTCGCGCTCTCCAGCGGCTGCACCAGGAAGGCGATGCTCTCCCAGGCGGCGTGCACGGTGCCGATGGGTGCGGGGGGTCCGCAGGTCACCGCCAGGGTCTGGCCCAGGAACACGTCCGAGGGGCGGTACTCGGCGCAGATGGACGAGAAGTAGGCCAGGCGGGAGAGCAGGGCGTTGATGCGCTCGTCCCAGTCCTTGGTCTTCTCCTGTGTGCCCAGAGGGGAGGGGTTGGGGTAGGGGGGAGGGATCATGAGCGAGGGTTTTACTTGTTGTCGAGTGGTAAGCCACCTTGGCCCCTCCTGACAAACACACGAGAACGCATGTCCCTCTCCTCGCCAGGGCACCCAAGACCCACCAAAGACCCCCCCTTCTCTCACAGTACATCGACCCTCAAACCCCCTCACGTGGTGTGGCCGGAACAGTGCGATGTAGTCCAGCTGCCCGTCAAAGCCCTGGATGGAGCCCAGGCGCGTGGCAAAGGCCTCCACACCCGGCGCCCCCCCCGCCGCGCCGCCCTCCTCGGCGGCGGCCTGCACGGTGGGGTACAGCAGGCTGGCGACCTGGCCCACCTCCGCGGCGCGCGCGGGCGGCAGCCAGGCCAGGGCCGAGGCGCGCACCGCCTGCCGGCCCTCCAGCAGCACCAGGCCCAGCACGCGGTCCGATGCGGCGGCCGCCTGCAGCGCCAGCTCGTGCGCGACCACCGCGCCGAAGCCGACCCCCGCCAGCACCAGGCGGCGCGAGGCGGGGACGTGGGCGCGCAGGGCCTTGGTGCACAGGCGCGCCAGCTCGGGCACGCTGGGAGACTCCAGCAGCGCGCTGTCCTGCGGCAGCTTGACCACGAAGGCCGGCATCTCCAGCGCGGCCAGCACGGGCTCCAGCCCGGCGGTGCCGCCGTTGGCGTCGGCGCAGACCACGAGCACGGGCGCGGCGCCCCAGGCGCCGTCGGTCAGCGTCAGCGCGCGCGCGCCCGCGTTCAGCGGCGCGACCTCGTGCTCGGCGGCCACAGCCTCCATGGCCGCCGTCACCGCCTCCTCGTCCAGGCCAGGGAGCTGGGCCTCCACGCGCTTGCGCAGGGCGGGGTCCTTCACCCCCATCTTCTGCAGGTAGGCGTCGATGTCGGGGATGTCCAGGCTGGACGCAGCGGCCCTGCGCCCGCCGCGGTTCAGGATCTCGGTCCAGCCGAAGGGCGCCAGCTTGACTTTGAGCGCCGTGACGATCAGGTTCATGTCGCGGTCGTCCTGGCGCAGGACGGAGAAGTGGTCGCCGGGCAGGTCGATCACCTCGATGTCCTCGCACAGGTCGTACCAGCAGAGGCCGTGCGGGTGGGCGCCCAGCCGCCCGTCGTCCATGTAGGTGCACATGCCGCGGTCCTTGGCCCGGAAGTAGACCAGGGGTGCCTTGGTGCGCGGCGCCATGTGGTAGTGGTGGCGCAGGTCGGAGATGTTGCTGGCCTGCTTGGTGACCAGGGCCACGTGCTGCACCTGCTCCTTGACTTCCTCCACCGACAGCGGCGCGTCGCGCATGACGCGCCAGATGGGCGCGAAGAACTCGATCTTCTGGTCGAAGTCCATGCCCTTCCACTGCTCGCTCTCGCGCGGGTGCGCCATGGAGGCGCCGATGCCCACCGCGTCCTGCCCAAGCGCGCCCAGGATCATCTCCACCAGCTCCAGCGTGTCCTCCTGAGTGGCGACAGGGACGTCGGGCTGCGCGGTCCGGATCTGCTGCCGCATGGGCGTGTCCATCACCTGGTGCGGAAAAAGGGGGGGGGGGGAGTTACCATGTGGGTGATTGCAGAGTCACTTCACATTGCGATTTTCTGATTCCAACACTGCACATCCCAGTGATGCCTGCAGACCAATCCGGCCTGACCCTTGCAGACCAACCCGCCACGTCCATCCAGACCAATCCAACACTTCAATGCAGACCAATCCGCCCCCTTCCCATGGGACACCAATCCACCACTTCCCAAATCCACCCCCATGCCCCTTCCGACACCCACCAGGACGAGGCCGACCTCCAGGCCCCAGCTCTCCAGCACCATGGCGATCTCCATGGCCACGCAGCCGCCGTAGGAGTGGCCGCCCAGCAGGTAGGGCCCCTCGGGCTGCACGCGCACGATGTCGGCGGCGTTGCGCCGCGCCAGGTCGGCCACGGTGAGGTCGTTGTCCTTGTCCAGCACGTAGATGGGCTGGGTGCTCCACGCCAGGTACTGCGAGAAGGAGAAGTAGGCAGCCTGCGCATTGGCCACGCCGGGCGCGGCCAGGAAGAGCGGGCGCTGCGCGGGCGGGCCGCGCAGGAGCTTGAGCAGGTCCGACGGCTTCTCGGCGGCAGCGGCGCCGGCCCCCGCGCCGCCGCGCTTGGGCGGCGCGGCGCGGGGCGGCCCGCGGGGGCTGCCCGACCCGGCGGAGCCCCGGCCCTCCTCCTCGCTGTCCACGCTGGAGCCCTCCTCCGGGGCCTCCTCGGGGGCGGTGGACACCGCCGTGTTGAGGTAGTCCACGATGGCGTTGATGGACTGGTAGTCGTACAGCAGCGTCACAGGCAACTGCGTCGGGGTTGTTTGGGAGGGGTGTCTTTGTGTGCAGATGTGTCTCTGGATGAGGCGAATGGAGTACAGAGGGAAGAGGTCGTGTCAGGATGGAGGGAATGCTGTGGGGCATGGGACTATGCAAAGACACCAGCACAGTGCACACACACACACCGCTCCTCACCTGCAGACCGATGGCGTCCGCCAGGGACCTCCTGAGCTCCATGCCACCACGTGAATCCAGGCCCGCCACCATCAGCGGCTCGTCCGGGTGCACGGTGTGGCCCAGCATCTGCCTGACCTCCCCCATGACCTGTTGGTGTGAGGGGGATGAGGGAGTGTTGAGTGAAACAGGGGGATGGCAGGGCTCCCTCGAGAGCTCAATGCCATCTCTTCTCTGCGCCCGACACAGCACAAAGTACCCTAGGAGTGGCTCTTGCCCACTCCCCTCAACATTCTCACCTGGGCTTGGAGGTGCAGCATCCGCTCTTCTTCCGACATGGCAAGCAGGGGGTGGCCAGCAGCCAGCCCCACTGCCGCCTCCTCCTCCTCGCCAGCGCCAGGGCTGCCGCCCGCCTCCTCGCCCTCCTCGCCCAACAGCGCGGCGGCTGCGACCTGGGTAGGCCCCGGGGAGGTGGGTGGCAGGTCGTGCTCGCCCAGCACCACCCCGAACAGGCTCATGGCCGCGCCGGGGGTGCGCAGGCTGGCGCCCCCGGACGCCCAGGCGTCCAGCGGCGCGTAGGTACCCAGCAGCGCGCACTCCGCGGCCGGCGCCGTGGAGGAGAGCAGGGCGCCCGGCTCGCTGCGCGCCAGCAGCGTCTCCACACGCCGCACCCAGGTGAGGGGCGACGGCGCGCCGGGGCCCGCCGCCAGCGTCCCAGCCGCAGAAAGCGCGGCGTCCAGGGTCGCGGGGTGCGTGCCCGCGGGATACCCGCTGACGTCGGCGGCGCGCGCCGCGGCGGCCAGCAGCGAGGGCGTGGCCGCGGGCGCCGCACTGGCCGCGGCTGCGTCGGCAACCAGCGCCGCCAGCGGGTGCGGCGCTGGTGGCGTGCCCGGGTCTGCGCCGGCGTACACGGCCTTGGCGCTGCTGCGCAGCAGCTTCAGGCGCGAGGTGGCCAGCTTGGTGTCCCCGCCCTCCACCTCGGCCACGCCCGTGGCCAGGGCCACGCGCAGCGCGACGACGCCGGCGCCGGCAGGCGCGGGCTTGCCACGCAGCGCCAGTGGCGGCAGCGGCACGCAGGCCGTCAGCGCGCTGTCCCGCAGCACGGGCAGCAGGTGGTCCTGCGTGCACATGGCGGCGGGGATGGACAGCAGGGCCGTCAGGAGCGCGGCAGGGGCCAGGCACGCCGCGCCGCCCACGCGGAAGTCCCACAGCCCCGCCAGCGCGGGCGCGGCCAGCGAGAACTCCAGCGTCATGCTGGCCTTGGCCAGCCGCGGGCGGCGCGGGGGGATGGCGCGCAGGAGCAGCGCCTGTGGTTTGGAGGGCGGATGAGATGTTGTGTGAGTGTCGGTGAGGTGGTCAGTGACAGGGGAGGGCATCGGCATCGTCAGACGGTGTGCGCCCACATCGCTCCAGCCTGTGGTCCTGAGGACGGCGAGCCCCCCCTCCCGAGGGCCTGCACATGGCGAGTGAACACCTCCCTCACCACCCCCACTCCCTTCACCTGAGGCCTGGCCGCCGCCCAGCAGACAGAGTGCTGCCAGAGCGGGCCCGCCCCCGGCGCCAGGGGGAAGGGCGGGGTCACGGGGTGGCCGGGTCCCGCCAGCAGCGCGTGCGCGTTGGTCCCCTGCGCGCCAAAGGAGCTGACGCCCAGGGTGGAGGCGCCGGGGTGCAGCGCGGGCAGGCCGTAGGGCCCGCCGCGCGCGATGGCGACGGCGGCGTGCCCCGTCAGCGCGGAGCGCACGTGCGGGTTCAGCCCGCGCAGGTGCAGCGCGGGCGGCAGCGCGGCGTGCGTCAGCACCGCGGCGGCCTCCAGCAGGCCCGCCACGCCCGCCCCGGACTCCTGGTGCCCCGTGTAGCCCTTGACGGTGGCCAGGGCGAAGGGCGCGTCGCGCCGCACCCCCTCCAGCATGACCGCGGCCAGGGCCCCCAGCTCGATGGGGTCGCCCAGCGCCGTGCCGTTGGAGTGCAGCTGCAGGCCGTCGACCTCGGCGGGGCGCAGGCGCGCGGCGGTCAGCGCCCAGCGCAGCAGCGCCTGCTGGCTGGGGCCGTGCGGCGCGGTCAGGCTGCTGGCGCGGCCGTTGGTGTTGACGGCGGTGGCACGCAGCAGGCCCAGCGCGCCCGGCTGCGGGTCCTGCGGGTCGGCGCGCGCGAGGTAGACCACGCGGCAGGCCTCGCCGCGGACGTAGCCGTCGGCCCCCGCGTCCAGCGTCTTGGACCGGCCCTCGGGGGACAGCATGGAGGCGCGCGCCAGCATGAGGCTGGACTCCGGCACCAGGCAGAGCAGGACGCCCGCCGCCAGCGCGCCGGCCAGCGGCGACTCGCGGAAGGCGGAGGCCGCCAGGTGGGTGGCCACCAGGGAGGCGGAGCAGGCCGTGTCCACGCTGGCGGTGGGCCCGCCCAAGCCGAAGACGTAGGCCAGGCGGCCCGAGGCCACGCTGGCGGAGCTGGCGGTGAAGCTGAAGCTGGAGATGGGGATGCCGGAGCGCTCGCACAGGGGCTCGTAGTCGTTGGTGGAGATGCCGACGTAGGCGCCCACGGTGCGGCCGGCGGAGGGCACGCCCCCCGCCTGCGCCAGCGCGGCGTGCGCCGCCAGGAGCAGCATGCGCTGCTGCGGGTCCATGCCCGCTGCCTCGCTGCGCATGATGCCAAAGGCCTCGGGGTCGAACAGCTCCACGCCGGGGACAAACACGCCGAACTGGGGGGCCAGCGCGCCGTCGTCGCGCGGGCCGCGCGCCGCGTGGTCCACGTCCCAGCGTGCCAGCGGCACGCGGCTCGCGGCGTCGCCGGAACCATGCACGTAGCGCTGGAGCAGGTGGTCCTGCCCCGCCGCGCCCATCAGCGCCACAGCGCTGCCCGGGCCGCCGGGCAGCGCGGCTGCGCCGCTGGCGGCAAACAGGGCCAAGGATGACTCGGGGCCCAGAGCCTGCGAGGCGCCGCCGCCGGCGCCGCCGGCCATGCGCCCCACCAGGTACTCGGCCAGCGCGGCGATGGTCGGGTAGTCGAAGACCAGGGTGCTGGGCAGCTCCAGGCCCAGCTCGTCGGCCAGCCCCTGCTGCAGCTCGGTGGCGGCCAGCGAGTCCAGCCCCGCCGCCATGAGCGGGTCGTTGTCGCCCACCGCGGTGCCCACCGCGCCCGCCACCGCGGCGCGCACCGCGGCCAGCACCGCCTCGGCGTCCACCTCGATCGCCTCCTGCGCGCGGTCGAAGGCATTGGGGCCGTCCCGCGCCATCCCGGGCGCGGGCGACCAGTCGCCCGCGCCGGGGGAGGAAGGCAAAAAGTACATGGGCGTGCGCGGCGTGGCCAGGCCGCCGCCCGCGCCAAAGGGCGAGTGGGGCGTGCGCGGCGTGCGTGGCGTCATCAGCGGAGGCCGCCGCGCCAGCAGGCGCCGGTGCTCCACGCCCGCCAGCGAGAAGCCGGCGCCCAGCGCGTGGGAGCTGGCGTAGTGGCTGCGCGCCAGCGTGGTCCCCAGCCAGGCCGGGGTCTGGGAGGGCGACGTGTGCACGCCCTCCTTTGGAGGAGGCAGCGCCAGCGCCTCGATGCGTGCGGTGACGCGCAGCGGCGGCGCGCGCGACACGGGCGAGCCCGCCGCCAGCGCTGCGGGCGACACCAGCGAGGCCTCCACCTGGGCGGGGTGGGGACCCGCCCAGGTCTCGCCGTCCGCCGGCGAGAAGCCGGCGGGCGGCGAGGTGAGGGCCACCACGGTCGGCGCGCGGCCCGCCTGCGCCATTGCCGCACGCGCGATGAGCAGCGCCAGGGTGCCCGACTCGGGACCCCTTGGCTGCCCGGCAACCATACCGACCTTGGCGTCATCCTCCAGCGCCGCGGCGACGCTGGCGTGGAAGTGGGTGCGCAGGCGGCCGCCCTCCGGGGTGGTGATCTCCAGCGAGCCGGGCAGGCGCCCCGTCCCGCACACGACCTTGGTCGCCGCGCCGCTGGAGCTGCGCAGGCTGACGTGTACCGCGAAGACGATGTCGCGCAGCGCCGCCTCCAGCCCTGCGATCACTTTGCCGGTCAGCAGGCTCGCGGCGGCAGCGCTCAGCTCCAGGAATGCGCCGGTGGCCAGCACGCCCCTGCCCAGCACGACGTTGTCGCGCAGGAAAGCGAGGCGCGCCGCGCTGAGGTCCGCCTCCAGCGCCGCGCGGCCACGCCCGGCCGGCAGCGCGCGCTGCAGCATGGAGTGGACGCGCGGCGCCACCCAGACGCGCGCCCGCTGCCACGGCAAGGCGGTGACAGTGCGGTCCAGCGCGGCGGCCGGTGCGTCGCTGGCGTCAGCAGGCGCCAGCAGCGCGTGCGCGTTGGTGCCCTGGAAGGCGAAGCCGCTGACGCCGACCAGGCCGCGCAGGGGCGCGCCCGCCGCGGCGCGCGGCAGCAGCCAGCCCCCGCCCCTGGCGTCGGCCCGCTTGGCCGCGGCCACGTCCAGCAGCGTGGCGATGTGGGGGTTCACTGTGGTCAAGTGCACGATGCCCTGGGTCAGCGCGTGGCTGACCGCCAGGGTGGCATGCGCCAGGCCCGCCACCCCTGCGGCGGCCTCGGTGTGCCCCACCCAGGCCTTGGCGGTGGTGACGTGCACCGGGGTCGCGGCGCCCAGGCCCAGCGCGCTGGCCGCCCCCATCTCGATGGGGTCGCCCAGGGGCGTGCCGGTGCCGTGCAGCTGCAGGGAAGCAAGAGCTGCTGGCGGGCAGCCCGCAAAGGCCAGGGCGGCGCGGATCACGTCCTGCTGCGCCGGGCCATTGGGAGCCGTCAGGCTCGAGGACCGGCCATCCTGGTTCACCGCGCTCCCCCTGATCACCGTCAGCACTGTCAGCGGGGCAGTGCGGTCGTCGCCGCCCTCGGCTGCCCACTGCAGGTTGAGCACACCCATGGCCTCGCCACGCGTGTACCCATCTGCAGGCGAGTGAGGTTTGGAGGTGTCGTTGGGTGGGTGGGAGCGACTCGATTCGGGCTGTCATGCACATCATTTGCCCTTGGGGCCAAGGTGATTGTCTTTCCAACAGTTGGCCCCGGCGATTATCAAACCATTGAACACATCGACACCAAGCAAACAGTACCCCACCAGCCTCACCTCCCGCGGCGTCCAGGGACTTGCAGCGTCCGTCGGGCGCGAGCATGCCCGCCTTCTGGAACATGGCGGTGGGCGAGGGCGAGAGCAGCACGCCCACGCCCGCCGCCAGCCCGCCCCCGGCGCTGCCGCCCCAGACGGCCCCCGCCGCCAGGTGGGTGGCGACCAGGGAGGAGGAGCAGGCGGTGTCCACGCTTACGGCGGGCCCCTTGAACCCAAAGGTGAAAGACAGGCGGCCCGAGGCGACGCTGGGCGCGCCGCCGGTGGCGCTGTAGGCGCTGACCCCCGTGGTCCAGGCCGGGACCAGGGTGTTGTTGTACTCGGCGGAGGCGATGCCCACCGCCACCGCCACGCGGGCGGTGCGGGCGGGGGACAGGCGTAGCACCTCCCACGCGCTCTCCAGCAGCATGCGCTGCTGGGGGTCCATCAGGTCGCACTCGTTGGCCTGCAGGCCGAACAACCCGGCGTCAAAGGCGTCGATGCCGTCCAGGAAGCCGCCGAAGCGGGCGGGCAGGCTCGCGTGCGCCGGCGCGTCCACGTCCCAGCGCGACAGCGGGACGCGCGTGATGACGTCGGTGGGCAGGAGGGCCAGCAGGGCCGCCTCGCGCGTGCGCGTGGCCACCGCCGTCACCGCCAGCGCCCCGTCGGCTGCGGGGCCCGCCGCGGCGCCGCGGCGGGGGCTGGGGCCCGCGGAGGGGCTGGCCGCCGCGCCCGCCACGGCCCAGTCCACCTCGGAGCCGTCCTCCTGGTCGTCTTCCCCTGAACCAGCCCCGCCCTCGGGCAGGGCTTCTCGGATGTACCCAGTCAGGGCCTCCACGCTGGGGTAGTCGAAGACCAGGGTGCCGGGGAGGGCCAGGCCGAACCGGGCCTCCAGCCCGTTCTTCAGCTCCACCGCGCCCAGCGAGTCCAGGCCCGCGGACATGAGCGGGTCGGCAGGGCCCACCTCGGCGCCGACGATGGAGGCCACGGCCTCCGCCACCGCCGAGGCCACGCCCGCGCGCGCGTCCGCGGCGTCGGCCGCGGCCGAGGCGCCCTTGCGACCCCGCCGCCCGCCGGCCTTGCCCGGTGTGACCGCGGCGTCCGCGAACTCGGCAAACAGGGCCGGCACCGCGGCGCCGAAGCGCCCAATGAAGCGGGGCCAGGCGAAGGCCACCGCCGCCAGGGCGGGGGGCGTGGCGTGCATAAGCACGCTCTGCACCACCCCCAGCCCGTCGACGGGGGCCAGCAGCGACATGCCGGTGCGCTCCACGCCGGCGGCGGTGGACGCGTCGCCGGCGGCCATCCCGGCCCCGGCCCAGGCGCCCCACTGCACGCTCGTCAGCTGGGCGCCCTGTTGTGAGGGGGGAATGGAGGGAGGAACGCATGAGGGGGGGTGGGGAAGCAGTGAACGGCTTCGAGGTGTGGCAGACCTGGCAGACCCCTGGTCAGCTGGCGGGTGCAGATTGCGTGTACAAGCTGCCTGTCGCAGCGTCTGCCGACCATGCGATCCATTGCCCTCCCGCACGATCTCAAATCACCCCCGTCCCTTCCCGACAGGAAAACATACCTGAGCGTCGCTGCTGGACGCCAGCGCGTCCAGCGCCGCGTTGGCCGCGGCGTAGTTGATCTGGCCTGGGGACCCCAGCAGGGCCGCCACGGAGGAGAAGAGGACGTGGAAGACGCCCGGCCCCGCCGCTGCGCGCAGCGTGCCCAGCGCGTCGACCTTGGGAGCGAAGACGGCGCGCAGCGAGCGCGCGCCCTGCCCGCGCAGTGTGGCGTCGGCCAGCACGCCGCCGGCGTGCAGCAGGCCCGCCAGGCGGCGGCCCCGGACGGCGTGCGCCACGGCCGCCGCGTCCTCCGCCGCCGCGCCGTCACCGGCGCAGAGCGTCAGCGACGAGGCGTGCGCCGCGGCGCGCAGCACGGCCGCGGCGCCCTCCGCCGCACGGCCCGTGCGCCCCGTCAGCACCAGCGCCCGCGCGCCGGCGCCGGCCAGCCAGGCGGCCACCTGGGCGCCCAGCGTGCCCATGCCGCCGGTGACGCCGAGCGCGGGCGCGGCCCCGGCGGGGCGCGTCTCCAGTGCCGGCGCGCGCACCACGATCTTGCCCACGTGCCGTGCCTGCGACATCTGGCGCAGCGCGGCCTGCACCGCGCCCAGGCCGTGGCTCACGGTCGGCAGGGGTGCCAGCATGCCAGCGGCCACGCCCGCGGATACGCGGGTCAAGCCCGCGTGCAGCGCGGCCTCCGACATGAAGTCCACGGCCACCAGGCTGTAGGAGGCGTCGGGGCGCTCCTGCATGACGCGCCCCGCGCTCCAGATGTCGCGCTTGCTGATCTCCACGAAGCGCCCGCCAGTATTCAAGGTCGCCAGGGACCCGGCCACCATGCCCGAGGAGGTGAGGCTGTTGAGCACCACGTTCACCCCCCCCAGCTCGGCGGCCTCCGAGACAAAGTCGGTGTCCCGCGACCCAAGCACCTCCCGCACGCCCAGGCTGCGCAGCAGCGCGCGCTTGGCCGGCCCACCCGCGGTGGCCAGCGGCGTCGCGCCCGCCGCGCGGATGACCTGCATCGCAGCCAGGCCCACGCCGCCGGCGGCGGCGTGCACCAGCACGACGTCTGCGGGGCAGATGCCCGCCAGCTGCACCAGCGCGGTGTCCACGGTGACGAAGACGGTGGGCATGGAGGCCGCGGCCTCGAAGCCCAGGCCGGCCGGCATCTGCACCAGGGTGTGCGGCGAGACGCACACCGCCGTGCCCAGGCTGCCGGCGGCCAGGCCAAAGACCCTCGTGCCGGGGGCCAGGACCGCGGAACCGGGCGAGGTCACGACGCCGGCAAAGTCGCCGCCCGGCGCGCCGGGGTCGCCGGGGTACATGCCCAGCACCTTCAGCACGTCCCTGAAGTTGATGCCCACAGCCTTGACCTGGACATCCAGCCAGCCCGGCCGCCCGGCCTCCACGGGCTCGGGCACCAGGCCGGAGAAGGCGCCGCGCGGGCGCGGCATCAGGTGGAAGGCGCGCATGGGCGCGGGCGGCGCCCGGGAGGGCACCAGGGCGGGGGCCTGGGTCGTGCCCCAGGCCAGCCTGGCGCCGTACCCGTCCCCGCCGGTTCCGGGGACCGTGGAGAGGCTCAGGGAGAGCCCCTGGTCCGCGCCCTGGCTCCCGCCGTGGGCGACGCCGGGCGCCTCCTGCGCAAAGGCGCGCAGGGCGCCCCACACCGCCCCCGAGGCAACGGCGGTGGGGGCTTCTTGTGTCTCCACCAATCCACCCGCCGCGGCCGTCAGCCCGCTGTGCAGGCTCACGGCGGCCACGCCGAGGTCGTCGCCGCCCTGCAGCGCCGCCAGCATGGCGGCCGTGGCAGCCAGGGGCGTCGCAGCGGGCGCGTCGGTGAGTCTGTAGCGAGCGGAGGAGGCGTCCGAGGACTGATCAAGCTCCCTATCCGCCACGTCGGCCACCCGCCAGTCGACGGCGTAGAGCAGCTCCGGCGCGGGGGGCAGCGTTGGGGCGTGCGCAGCGCCAGCGTCGTTGCGCGGCCCCGCGCGCATGGTGCGCGCCTCCAGGCCCTCCAGCGTCGCGGCGCCGGCGCCCGGCGAGTGCGTGCCCGCCAGGTCGTGGTCCCTCAGCGTGGAGCCCTGGGGCGGTGGCGCGGCGCCCTCCCGGGCGGCCGCCAGCAGGCCCGTGCCCGCGCGCGTGGCGCGCGTCACGGCGTAGGCAGCAATCGCGGCGGGGACGCGGGCGCCCTCCTCCGACCCCGTCGCAGCGTGCGCAGCGGGGACCAGGGCGCCGAGCTGCAGCGTGCAGTCCAGTGCGGCGGGGTGCACGAAGAATCCCGCCACGTCGGTGCTGCGCGCGTCGTTGGCGCCGGGGTCCAGGGCAGCCGCGGCGCCCAGCCGCCCGCGTCGCGCGCCGCGCAGCAGGCGGAAGGCGGGGCCGTACTCCAAGCCCGCGGCCGCCAGGCGCGCATACGCGTCCGCCACGTCCACGGGCTCGCAGGTCCCGGCGCGCACCGCGTCGGCGCCCACTGAGGAGAATGGGGTGGAGGTTGGAGTGCCTGCTGACACAGACACGCCGGTCGCCAGCTTGATCAGGGACGCGGTGAGGTGGGGCTGGGACGCGCCGCCCGCGCCCCCCTTCCTCTCGCCCGGGTCGAGCGAGGGCATGGCCAGCGCCCCCGTCCGGCCGTCCAGCTCGACGAGCAGCTGCACGCTCCTGCGCGCGGAGCCTGCCGCCGGCAGGAGCAGGGGGCGAGGCGATGGCGCCGTGCACCACCGCCAGGCCCTGACCCGGTCCGGCTCTGCCCAGCGTGGCCCCTGCGGCAACGGCCGCCTCCAGGTAGGCCGCGCCGGGGAGCACCGCCGCGCCGCCCACGCGATGGTCCCACAGGAAGGCGAGGCGCGGCGCGGCCAGGGGCACGCTGAACTGCAGCCGCTGCTTGGCGGCCGTGGCCAGGTGCAGGAGCGGGTGGCAGGGCACCAGCGCTTCGGTCCAGCAGGCAGTGCTCCTGCTCCAGGGCTGGGCGGCCAGTGGCGAGGCGCCTCGCCCCTCCGCGGCCGG
>NW_011934473.1:87537-88362 GCF_000733215.1 Auxenochlorella protothecoides
GCGCGCCGCGCAGCAGGCGGAAGGCGGGGCCGTACTCCAAGCCCGCGGCCGCCAGGCGCGCATACGCGTCCGCCACGTCCACGGGCTCGCAGGTCCCGGCGCGCACCGCGTCGGCGCCCACTGAGGAGAATGGGGTGGAGGTTGGAGTGCCTGCTGACACAGACACGCCGGTCGCCAGCTTGATCAGGGACGCGGTGAGGTGGGGCTGGGACGCGCCGCCCGCGCCCCCCTTCCTCTCGCCCGGGTCGAGCGAGGGCATGGCCAGCGCCCCCGTCCGGCCGTCCAGCTCGACGAGCAGCTGCACGCTCCTGCGCGCGGAGCCTGCCGCCGGCAGGAGCAGGGGCGAGGCGATGGCGCCGTGCACCACCGCCAGGCCCTGACCGGTCCGGCTCCTGCCCAGCGTGGCCCCTGCGGCAACGGCCGCCTCCAGGTAGGCCGCGCCGGGGAGCACCGCCGCGCCGCCCACGCGATGGTCCCACAGGAAGGCGAGGCGCGGCGCGGCCAGGGGCACGCTGAACTGCAGCCGCTGCTTGGCGGCCGTGGCCAGGTGCAGGAGCGGGTGGCAGGGCACCAGCGCTTCGGTCCAGCAGGCAGTGCTCCTGCTCCAGGGCTGGGCGGCCAGTGGCGAGGCGCCTCGCCCCTCCGCGGCCGGCAACAGAATGGCGTGCGCGTTCACGCCGCTCATGCCAAAGGAGCTGGTGCCTGCCGCGGGAATTGCAGAGGGCCTGGACTGCATGGGGATGCTGTGTGGCACGGGCAGGCCGGCCAGGGAGTTGCCCACATACGGATTCAGGCTCCTGCCCTTTTTTTTTTGGGGGGGGGGGG
>NW_011934473.1:89345-120965 GCF_000733215.1 Auxenochlorella protothecoides
AGTTTGGCAAGGTATTGAATTAGGGAGGCAGATTCTGCTGCCATCCAATGATCACACACAGCTGCCATGACAGCTGTTGGGCCGCCAGACATCCACTCGTGGCCTCCACGAAAACCCAAGGAACCCACCCTCTCAGCTCACCTGTAGCGCAGGCCGTGGGCCAGGCTGCTATCCATGGCCACCTGGGCCAGGAGCAGCCCCGCCAGGCCGGCGGCGCCCTCCAGGTGCCCCGCCAGCACTTTCACCGCGCCCAGGGTCAAGGAGTGACCGTCCAGCTGGGCCGGGGTCGCGCCGCGGCGGGTGACCGCCTTGCGCAGCCCGCCGGACTCGATGGGGTCGCCCAGCGGTGTGCCCGTGCCGTGGGTGGACACGTAGTCCAGCACATCCAGCCTCGCCGCGGCCATGGCGGCTGACACCAGCGCCTGCTGGCTGGGGCCGTGCGGCGCGGTGAGCCCGCTGGACCGCCCGTCCTGGTTGACGGCGCTGCCGCCCAGCACTGCAGACAGGGTCGACGCGAACGTCGGAGCGTCGCCGTCTTCCCCTCCAGCCCCACCAGCCAGCTCCAGGACCACCGACACGTAGCCCTCGCCGCGGCCGTAGCCGTCGGCCTCCGCGCCAAAGGCCTTGCAGCGGCCGTCGGGGGACAGCGCGTGCACCTGGGTCATGGCCGCCGAGGCGGCGCCCGGCAGGAGCATGGAGTTGACCCCGGCGGCCGTGGCCAGCGTGCAGTCTCGCGTGGTCAGGCCGGCGGCCGCCAGGTGCAGGGCCACAAGGGAGGAGGAGCAGGCGGTGTTGGTGGGCACGGAGGGGCCCACCAGGCCCAGCGCATAGGACACGCGGCCAGTCATGAAGGCCAGGCCATTGCCGGTGACCATGTAGGCCCCCGCCGGGTTGCCCGCGGCGGTGGCCAGGTCGCCGTACTCCAGCCAGATGCAGCCGACGTAGACACCGGTGGGGGAGCCGACCAGGGTGGCAGTCGCATGCCCCGCGCTCGCAAATGCGTCCACGGTGGTCTCCAGCAGGATGCGCTGCTGGGGGTCCATGAGCGCCGCCTCGGTCAGGCTGAGGCCAAAGGCCTCGGGGTCAAAGGCAAAGGTGTCGTGCACGAAGGAGGCGAAGCGCGTGGACACACGGCCCACGCCGCCGCCGGCAGAGAACAGGGCGTCCGCGTCCCAGCGCGGCGCCGGATCGGTGGCGATGAGCTCCCGGTCGGCCACCAGGGCCGCGCGGAAGGCAGCCAGGTCGTCGATGCCGCCGCCCAGGCGCAGCGCCACGCCCGTCAGCCCCACCACCGACCCGTGCTGGCTGGGCACAGGGGTGGCGGGCGCGGCGCGGAGGGCCTCCTGGCCGGCCACCTCCTCCTCGCCGCCGCCCATGGACTCCACCACAAACTCGGCGATGGCGGAGACGGAGGGGTAGTCGAAGGTGAGGGTGGCGGGCAGGTCCAGGCCGAAGCGCTTGGACAGGCCGTTCCGCAGCTCAACCGCGCCCAGCGAGTCCAGCCCCGCCTCCATGAGCGAGGCGGTGACGCCCACGGGCGCGCCCAGCACCCCCGCCACGGTGTCCAACACTGCCTCGGCCACCGTCTCGCGCGCCAGCCCGGCGGCCGGGCGCGCGGCGGCGCTCGAAGTTTTCATCGCAGTCGCGGCAGTGGATGCTTCCGCCGCGGCCGCGCCCGCCCAGTCCGAGAACAGGGGCAGGTGGCGCGCGGCCTCGGCGCCGCCCAGGCGCGCGACGAAGCGCGGCCAGTTGAAGGGGTTGGCGGAGCGGACGGCGATGGATGGTGCGGCGCCGGCCAGCAGGCCTTCCAGGGCGGCCAGCCCGGGGCCGGGCTCCACCATGCCCATGCCCATGCGCTGGACGCGGGCCTCGGTCTCACGTGAGGCCATGCCGCCGCCGGCCCAGGCGCCCCACTGCACGCTGACGCTCGGCAGGCCGGTGGCCGCGCGGGCGGTGGCGGCCGCGTCCAGCGCCGCGTTGGCGGCCGCATAGTTGGTCTGCCCCGGGGCGCCGAGCAAAGACGCCACCGAGGAGAAGAGGACGTGCAGCGGTGTGGGCGCCCGCGCCCGCTCCGAACCCCGCACGCTGGCAGTCTTGGGCGCAAACACAGCGCGCAGGCCGCGCACGCTCTGGTTGCCCAGCGTGGCGTCCGCCAGCACGCCCGCGGCGTGCAAGACCGCGCCGTAGGCGCCCAGCAGGCCCAGCGCCGTGGCGTCCTCGCCCGCGGCGGTGTCGGCCTTGAAGACGGTGACCGCGGACCGCGCGACGATCAGGCCCGGCTCCAAGTCGCCGCGCCCCGACCGGCTGACCAGGACGGCGGCGCGCACGCCGCGGCGCTGCGTCCAGCCGGCCACCAGGCGGCCCAGCGTGCCCAGGCCGCCGGTGACCAGCACCGGCGCGTCGGCCCGCGGCGCCTCGACGCCCTGAGGCAGCCGCACCACGATCTTGCCCACGTGCCGAGCCTGCGACATCTGGCGCAGCGCGGCCGTCACCGCGCCCATGCCGTGGGAGATGTGGGGCAGGGGGGCGAGCGTGCCGGCGGCCGCCTGGCTCGCCACGCGGCTCAGTGCAGCGTGCAGCGCATCCTCCGACATGAAGTCCACGGCCACGAGGCCGTAGGAGACGTCGGTGCGCTCTGTGAAAGGAGCCAAGGCAGGGAATGTTGAGAGGGGGGAAGGGGTTTGGGAGCTTTGTGGAAGGGGAGTGGGAGTCGATCAGAAACTGACAGAAGGCTTGTTGGGAATGGGCTGCTGATGCTGAGAGAATGAATGCTGTGTCCAGCCACGTGAAGAAACTGACTGGGAAACCAGTTCCTTGACTCAGTCCGCACATAGGGAGCATTCTCAGCACCCCATGCTACCACCGCACCCCTACACACAAAACACCAAGCCCACGCCCACCTTGTGCCACCCGCCCCGCGCTCCAGATGTCGCGCTTGCTGATCTCCACGAAGCGCCCACCCAGGCGCAGCACGGCCAGGGATGCCGCCACCATGCCGGGCGAGGTCAGGGTATTGAGCACCACCGACAGGCCCATGGGGTCCAGCTCCGGCGCCTCCTGGGCAAAGAGAGCATCTCGCGAACCCAGCACGTCCCGCACGCCCAGGCTGCGCAGCAGCGCGCGCTTGACCGGGCCACCCGCCGTGGCCACCGGGAAGGCGCCCGCCCGCGCGATGACCTGGAGCGCCGCCAGGCCCACGCCGCCGGCAGCGGCGTGCACCAGCACCCTCTCGCCGGGGGCGATGCGCGCCGCCTGATCCAGCGCCGCGTCCGTGGTGACGAAGACGGTGGGCATGGTGGCCGCGGCCTCGAAGGAAAGCAGCGCCGCGGGGAGCGGCACCACTGTCTTGGAGGAGGCCACCACGCTGCTGCCCAGGCAGCCGCTGGCCAGGCCAAACACGGGCGTGCCCACAGCCAGGGCCGGGTAGCCGGGCGCGGTGGGGCCGCAGGCCGCCACCACTCCCGCGCAGTCCCCGCCGGGGGGGCCGGGGTCTCCCGGATACATGCCCAGGACGTTCAGCACGTCCCTGGTGAGTGGTAGGTGGCAGCAAGAGGGGCTTGTATGTAAGTGTGCTCGGGGAGTGGGCTACCGAGGACGGGGGGGGGGTGGGAGGCAAGAGGGGTGTATTTCAAGCTCCCTTAGTCCTTCCCAGACATCCCATTCCCTGCCAGCCTCAGTCGGTCATACCCTACCTGAAGTTGAGGCCCACGGCCTTGACCTCCAGGGCCACCTGCCCCGGCTTGAGCGCATCCAGGCCAGAGACAGCCACGGGCTTGAGGGACCCGAAGCTGCCGCGAGGCACGGGGAGCAGCTGGAAGGCGGGCAGCGTGCTGTGCGCCGTTGTGCTGGCGCCCAGGCGAGGCTCGTGAAGGACCGAGGCCCGCACCGCCTGGCCGTAGCCGTCAAAGGGTGCCTGGGCGCCCGTCGTGCCGCCGATCTGCAGGGCGGATCGACACCCCGCGCACCCGGCGGCAAAGCCGTCGGCGTCCGCGCCGCTCACTCCGATGGCGGGGAGCTCCTGCGCGGCCGCACGCACCAGGCCCCAGACGGCGGCCCCGGGCAGGGTGTCGAGACCCGGCCGAGGGCCGCTGCTCTGCGCGGCGGGGTGCGTGCCCGCGGTGGCGAGGTGCAGTGCGTCGGCGCCTCCGCTTGTCGCTGCAGCTTGCACGGCTGCCAGCGCCGCTGGGATGGCGAGCCCCGCGCCTCTGTCGCTGGCACGCACGGTCAAGGCCCCGTTCCTCGCAGGTGTCTCTTCCGAAGAGGCTGCGACGCTGCGCGCCGCCAGCCAGGAGATGTCGTAGAGCATGTCCTGCACCTCCACCGATGGCGGGGCGCTGCCAGCCCCGCCGGCGTCGCCGATGGCGCGGGACACGAGGCCGTCGAGGGTGCAGACGAGCGCGCCCTGGCTGCCGACCAGCAGCACGTCGCGGGACATGGCCGCCGCCGAGTCGGCGTGCCGCGGGTTGCGCGCGGCCCGCGCTGCGACGGGCTTGACCCCGGGCGCGGGGACCACCAGCGCCCCCAGCCCGGCGGGCAGGAAGACGGCGCCCTGCACGGCGGCCTGGTTGGCCAGCATGCCCCCCAGCTGCAGCCCGTTGTCCAGCGCCGCGGGTCCGAGCAGGAACTCTGGGGCCCCGGAACAGGGCCCCTCCGGCGCCAGCGCGGCGGCGACGCCGCGCTCGCCGCGCTTGACGCCGCGCAGCAGGCGGAAAGCGCGGCCGTACTGCAGGCCAGCGGCCGCCAGGCGCTCGTAGGTGTACACGGTGTCCACGGGCTCGGGCGTGCCGGCCAGCAGGCCCTCTGTGGCGGAGGCACCGCCGTCCATGGCACCGTTTGCGCCGACACTCGCCACGCGCGACAGGGACAGGCGCACGTGCACCGTGCCGCCGTCGGTGCTGGACAGCGTGGCGTCCCCGGATGCCAGGTCCACGGCGCCCTCCAGCACCAGGGTCGCGCCGGGCGCGCCCAGGATGAGCGGCGCCGAGATGGCGGCGGCCGTCAGCGCCAGGCCCGCCGGCGCCGCCGACGGCGCAGCGAGGGTGCGGCCCATGGCCGCCGCCATCTCCAGGTAGCCCGCGCCGGGGAACACCGCGCGCCCATTCACGCGATGGTCCCAGAAGAAAGCGTGGGCGGGGTGTGCTGTGTCCATGGCAAAGGCCACGCGCATCGCCGTAGGGGCCACCACGGTCGAGCCGATCTGCGGGTGGGCCGGCGGCAGCACGCTGAGGTGCTGCCGGGCCCAGGCGATGGGCGCGATCGTCCTTTCCCCCGTGCCCTCCAGGCTGCCCAGCAGCGCGTGCGCGTTGGTGCCCTGGAAGGCAAAGGAGCTCACGCCCGTGACGGTGCTGGCACGGGGGTCGCCCGCGCCGGCGCGGGGCATGCTGAACCTCGCCGCCCCGCCCAGGCTGCCCTCGATGTAAGGGTTTATCTACGTGAGTTGAATTGAGCATTGCGCGTCAGACAAGGGTGTGCAGGTGAGCGAGCGCGAGTGATAGGTCAACTCGGCGTAGTCACATGTCCCTCGACTGTGAGAGACATCATGCGCAACTGTGTGGCACCAGACGGGCTTGGTCGCCCTTACCCACGGTGATCATGCCACGCTCCAACCCCCAAGCACTCCCGCTTCCTCGTTTCCCCTTCCCTACCCACGAGCACCTCACCTTTGTCAGGTGCAGCACAGGCTGCACGACACGCTGACTCAGCGCCCGCTGGGCGTGCGCCAGGCCCACCACACCGGCCGCCGGCTCGGTGTGGCCCATGGAGCTCTTCCCCGCACACAGGGTGAGGGTGGCGCCGCCAAAGACGGCGGCCAGGGCCCCCGTCTCGATGGGGTCGCCCAGGGGCGTGCCGGTGCCGTGCATCTGCACGCCGCCCAGAGCCGGGGGGGCCAGGGCGGCGGCGTGCAGTGCGGCGCGCAGCGCGCCCTGCTGCGCGGGGCCGTTGGGGGCGGTGAGCGTGGAGGACTTGCCGTCCTGGTTCACCGCCGAGCCGAGGAGCAGGGCGCGGGGTGCCGGGGCTTCTGCGCTCGCGTCGCCGTCGCACACGAAGCGCGCATGCAGGGCCACCGCCGCCTCGCCGCGGACGGAGCCGCCGGCGGCGGCGTCCAGCGTCTTGCACCGCCCGTCGGCGGTCAGCATGCCGGCGCGGTTGAACATTGCGCTGGTGCCCGGGGTGAGGATGAGCTTCACGCCCGCCACCAGCGCCTCCTCGCAGTTGCCCGCGGCCATGCCCAGGCGCGCGGCGTGCGCGCCCACCAGGGAGGAGGAGCAGGCGGTGTCGATGGCCAGCGCCGGGCCCGTGAAGCCCCAGAGGTAGCTGACGCGCCCCGCCGCCACGCTGGTAGCCGACCCCGTGGCCGAGTAGGCCGAGATGTCGGAGTGGGCGCGCGCCAGGTCGGCGTAGTCGGGCGTGGAGATGCCGACGAAGACGCCCACGGCGCGGGAGCCGGCGTCAGCGGAGCGCAGCGCCTCGCCCGTAAGCTCCAGCAGTGCACGCTGCTGGGGATCCATGAGCACCGCCTCGGTGGCGGTGGTGGCGAAGGCCGCCGCGTCCCAGGCGTAGGGCTCCTCCACCCAGCCGCCGAAGCGGGCGGGCAGGTCCAGCGTCAGCTGCACCTCCCCGTCCCAGCGCGATAGCGGCACGTGGGAGATCGCGTCCGCCAGTGTGCCGGTGGACAGCACGTCCCGCGGCGAGCGCGAGGCGACCGACGTGATGACGATGGCCGAGGACGTGATGGGGGCAAGATCTGCCGGGCCGGCCGACGGCGGAGCAGCAGCAGCAAAGCGCGCCGCGGATGCTGCAATTCCTGCGGCCCCCACACCATGGACAGCAGCTGCAGCAGCAGCCTGGGCGCTCAGAGTCTCCTCCACGTACGCCGAGATGGCGTCTACGGTTGGGTAGTCGAAGACCAGGGTGCCCGGCAGCTCCATGCCCAGACTGGACTGAAGGCCGTTGCGCAGCTCCACCGCGCCCAGCGAGTCCAGGCCCGCCGCCATGAGCGGGTCGCCGCGAGCGACCTCCCCGCCAATGATGGAGCGGGCAGCAGACTCGACCGCGGCGGCGATGAAGGCAGCGCGCTCCGCGCGCTCCATCCCAGCAGCCGCAGAGGCTGGCGCTGCTCCTGTCTGAGCAACACCGCCCGCCACCCCCGCTTCTGCCACTGCGGCCGGCTTCAGGTGCGCAAACTCGGCGAAGAGCTCCGGCACAGGGCCGGCGGCCAGCAATGTGGGCCAGTGGATGGGCGTCATGGCCAGGCAGGCCGGTGGGCTGGGCGCGACGCCCAGCACCCCCGCCAGCGCGGCCAGGCCCGACACGGGGGTCAACGCCCCCATGCCCGAGGCGCGCATCTTCTCCGCGCTGGCGGCGGCCATGCCCGCGCCGGCCCACGCGCCGAAGCGCACGGAGTGCACGCCGCGGCCGGCCACCTGCGCTGCGGCCGCGGCAGCGTCCAGCGCCGCGTTGGCAGCGGCGTAGTTGCTCTGCCCCGGGGACCCCAGCGCAGCGGCCAGGGAGGAGAAGAGCGTCAGCGCGGCGACAGGGAGCGCGGAGATCCCAGCGCCCCGCGCCAGCACGTCCAGCGCGCCGAGCTTGGGCGCGAACACGCCGCGCACGCTCTGTGCGCTCTGGTTGGCGAAGGCCGCGTCGGCGAGCACGCCGCCGGCGTGCAGGACGCCGGCCAGTGGCGCCAGGGTCAGGCCGAGGTCGGCGAGATCGCCCGCCGCGCCCGCGTCGCAGGCCGCCAGCGAGACCGCGCAGCGCTGCGCCAGTAGGGCACCCAAGTTCTGACCCCGGCCGCCGCGGCTGGCCAGGGTCAGGCCCGTCACGCCCTGGCCCAGGAGCCAGCGGGAGAGCACGGCGCCCAGCGCGCCCGTGCCGCCAGTGACGAGGTAGCGCCCCGGCGCGTCGGCGCGCGGCGCGCCCAGCGCGCCGCGCGCGCGCACCACCACCTTGCCCACATGGCGGGCGGTGGACATCTGGCGCAGCGCGCCCGCCACGGCGCCCAGATCGTGGGTGATGGTGGGCAGCGGCGCCAGGTGACCCCGCGCCAGGCCGGCGCTGATGCGCAGGAGCGCTGCATGCATGGCGGGCTGGGACATGAAGTCCACGGCCAGCAGGCTGTACAGCACGTCGGGACGCTCTGTGGGGAGGGAAGGAGGGAAGGGGGGATGGGTTCATGAGGATGACAGGGTTGGGGTGGAACACGCCACAAGGGTATGGCACTGGGTCGGGTGAAGGGCCGAGGGGCGACATGCACAGGGATCAACGCATGCCTGCGCACCAGCCACGCCACTCCACACCCACCCTGCGCAAAGCGCCCCGAGCTCCAGATGTCGCGCTTGCTGATCTCGATGAAGCTGCCGCCCCCGCTCAGGCCGGCCAGGGAGGCCGCCACCATGCCAGGCGAGGTGAGGGTGTTGAGCACCACGTCCGCGCCGCCCAGCATCGCGACCTCGTCGGCAAAGACCAGGTCGCGCGAGCCGATGACGTGCGCCACGCCCAGGCTGCGCAGCAGCGCGCGCTTGGCGGGGCCGCCCGCCGTGGTCACGGGCGTCGCGCCCGCGCGGCGGATGACCTGCAGCGCGGCCAGGCCCACGCCGCCTGCGGCGGCGTGCACCAGCACCCGCGTGCCGTGCCCGATGCCGGCCAGCCTGTCCAGTGCCGCGTCCACGGTGATGAACACGGTGGGCATGGTGGCCGCGGCCTCCAGGCAGACGCCGGCCGGCACGCGGACCATGGTGAGGCCCGAGGCCAGCACGTGTGTGCCCAGGCAGCCGGCGGCGAGGCCGAAGACGGCGTCGCCGGGGGACAGCGCAGTCACGCCGGGGCCGATCCGCGTCACGATGCCGGCGCAGTCGCCGCCGGGGGGTCCGGGGTCGCCTGGGTACATGCCCAGCACGTTGAGCACGTCCCTGTTGTCATGAGTATAGAGAATGGGAAGGGGGGGGGGGTAGTGGGGGACAGGGGCCTAGCTGCAAGGTTACGACATGCAGCACTTTCAGTCGGGAACCTGGAAAAAGGCACTGGTGAGCGTCAACAATCCGTTGCAAGCTGTGACACCCAAACCACTCGTTCCTCCGATGTCACCATCCTCTCCGACCTGTCCCCCTCCGAAAACACAACAACAACCCCTTGCCTGAAGTTGAGGCCCACCGCCTTGACTGCCACGACGATGTCCTGCCCCGCCAGCTTCCGCTCCGGGTCAAAGGGCACGGGGGCAAGGGAACCCAGGCTGCCGCGCGGCATGGGCATGAGGTGGTGCGGCGGCAGCTCCTCCCTCACGCGCTCAGCGTGCAGGAGCAGCGGCGCCATGGCGCTGCCGCCCCGCACCGCAGACCCCAGCGCCGACGTCAGCGGGTGCAGCGCCGGCAGCGCCGATGCGTCTACCAAGCGCAGGCCGGCGGCTGCGGGCGCGGATCGATCCGCAGGGTCAGTCAGTCTCGCGGTCCAGCCCACGCCCGGCACCTCCTGGCCCAGCGTGCGGATGAGGCCGGAGAGGCCCAGCACGCCAGTCGATGGCGGGGCGGTGGACGCCGCGCTGGGCGCGACGGCGCCAAACCCGGCGCCGGCCGGGGCCTCGAACACAACAGTCCGGTTGCGGGCGTCGGGCGCGGCGACGGCGCGCTGCAGCGCGGCCAGCGCGGCGCTGACGCCCTCCACGGCCGAGGCGCGCGCATCGCGCCAGAGCAGGCTGCCGGCAGGCTCGGCATGTCCGTCGCCCGCCGGCCGGGACGCCTGCCAGGCGGTGGAGTACAGGCAGGCGACACGCTCCACGGTCCTCTGCGCGGCGCCGCCGCCGGCCATGCGCTTGGCCAGCAGGGCCGACACGCTGGCCAGGGGGCCGCCGGCGCCCTTGGACCCAGGCAGCAGCGCGTAGTCGCTTCGCGCCTCGCCGACAGGGGCGGGCAGGGGCAGGCACGCCGCCCAGCTGGCCTCGTGGCTGCGCGGCAGGCCCGCTGCCCCTGGGTCGATGGCCAGCGCGCCCAGGCCCGCCGGCACGTACAGGTCGGCGGGGGCGGCACCGAACACCTGCCCCAGCTGCAGCGCACAGTCCAGGGGGGCGGGGTCGAGCCAGAGGCCCGACCGGCCCGTGTCGGAGCGCAGGCCCGCCGTCGCCGCGGGCGCGGCAGAGGCGGGCAGGTGCTCTGCGAGCGAGAGCATCGCTCTGACAGGGAGCAGCGCAGAGGCCCTCGCAGGGCCTGTCGCGAGGCGCTGGCCGTCGTTGCTCGCCGTCCCTGCCGCCTCGGCGCTGGCCAGCACGTGGCTGGTCGTGCCGGCGATCGACACGCTGGCGATGACCAGCGCGCCGTCGGCGCCGTCCACGGTCACCCGCAGGACCACGCCGTCGCCGCCGCGCTGACCGAGGCCGGGCAGGACACAGGGCGCGGGGATGGCCGCTCCGGTCACCAGGGCACCGGCTGGCGCGCGCGAGACGGCGCGCACGGCGGCGCCCGCCGCCTCAAAGTATCCTGCCCCGGGGAAGAGGGCCCGGTCCAGGACCTGGTGGTCCCAGAGGAAAGCGTGGCGCGGCGCCGTCAGATCCGTCTCCAGGATCACGCGGCCGCGGACGGCGCTCGTCACCACCTGCAGGAGCGCGTGCGCCTGTGGCAGCACGCTCTGCCTGCCGCCCCGCCAGGGCAGCGGCGCCTTGGGGTCAGCGCGCGTCGCGCCATCTTCGGCGCCGGAAACAACGGGGGCCAGCAGCGCGTGCGCGTTGGTGCCCTGGAAGGCGAACGCCGACACGCCCGCCACCGAACGGCCCCCAGTCCCCGCCAGCGGCAGGTTCTGGCGCGGCAGCGCCACGCAGCCCGGCCGCGTCTCGTCCAGCGCCGCGGAGACGTAGGGGTTGATGGCGCGCAGGTGCATGATGGCGGGCGCGAGGGCGCGCCCCGCCGCCGCCGCGCCGAACAGCGCGCCGACCAGGCCCGCGGCTGGCTCAGCGTGGCCCAGCCAGGACTTGGAGGCGCCAAAGGCGACGGGGGATCGCCGCGCGGCGTCGATGAGCACTGCCGTGGCCGCGCCCATCTCGATGGGGTCGCCCAGCGGGGTGCCCGTGCCATGCATGGACAGGGCGTTGACCTCCGCGGGATCGACCCCGGCAAAGGCCAGGGCGCTGCGCATGACCTCCTGCTGCGCCGGGCCGTTGGGCGCCGTCAGGCTGGAGGAGCGTCCGTCCTGGTTCACCGCCGAGCCCAGCATGGCCAGGGGCCGGTCGGCGCCCGACACGCTGGCGTAGTTGGCGCCCAGCTTCGCGGCGGCCGCCAGGACCAGCGTCAGCACGGCCTCGCCGCGGACGTAGCCGTCTGCGGCGGCGTCCAGGGCCATGCAGCGCCCCGACACGCCCAGCATGGAGGCGCTCCAGACGTAGGCGGTGCTGGTGCCCGTGGCCTGAACGTGGGCGCCGGCCGCGTAGGCCAGCGCCGACTCGCCGGCAGCCAGGCCGCGCGCGGCGAGGTGAGCGGCCACCAGGGAGGCCGAGCAGGCGGTGTCGATGGACAGCGCCGGGCCGCGGAAGCCAAAGGTGAAGGACAGGCGCCCGCAGGCCACGGACAGGGCGTTGGCTGTCGCGTGGAAGGCGCCCTTCTCCACTGCGGCCGACACCAGGCTCCCGTAATCGGAGCTCGCGATGCCTTAGTTGTTTTGGGGGGGGAGGGGGGAGGTTGGGGAGGGAGGCGTTGGCGACATGTTGAGGTGGGAAGGGTGAGAGAGGTAGAGTGCATGAGGGTGTGACAGCATGCATCCCCGACAGAGACACAGAACGGCATCCACAACACTGTATACCATGCTTCAGAACCCCCATCACCACTTGCACCTCCGCCACCTCCCCGCGCCTCCCCCTCGTACGAATCCAACTCACCAACATAGGTGCCCTGCAGGCTGGCGGGGATGCCGGTGGCCCCCGCGACGGCGACAGAGGCCTCGCCCACGACCTCCAGCAGCAGGCGCTGCTGCGGGTCTAGCAGGGGCGCCTCGGCGCTGGGCACGCCGAAGGCGGCGGCGTCAAAGGTCATGGGGTGGCGCAGGGCCGCCAGGAACCTGGCCGCCACCGGGTTCTCCCCGTCCACGTCCCACCTCTCGTAGGGTACCACCCCCACGACGTCCAGCGGGCGTGCGGCGGATATGGCGAGCACGTCGCGCGGACTGCGCTGGACGCCACCCAGCACCAGGACGGGCGAGGCGGGCGGAGCGCGGATTGATTGCGCCAGCGGGGCATCCACAGCAGGGCCAGTCCAAGCTGCCGACACAGCCATCGGCGCGGCAGTCACTTCCCCCTCCCTGTCCCTGGCCATTTTCTGGCCCAGGAACTCGGCCAGGGCCGACACGGTGGGGTAGTCGAAGACCAGGGTGGCCGGCAGGCGCATGCCCGCGCTGGCCTCGAGCGCAGAACGCAGCTCCACCGCGCCCAGCGAGTCCAGGCCCGCCGCCATGAGCGGGTCGGCGGGGTCCACGCTAGCGCCCAGTACGCCCGCCACCGCCTCCTGGACCAGGGCCTGCGCACCGGTGAGGTCCACGACGGCCGCCGGGCCCCGTGCGGGCGTCGGCGCGGCGGCCAGGCCCGCGAAGAATGCGTCGCGCGCCGGGAAGCGCGCCCACTGGACGGGCACCGCGGCGTGGACAGGGGGCGGCGCGGCGGCGACGGCGACGGAGGAGGCACGCAGGAGCGCGCCCAGCACCGCCAGGCCGCGCTCCGCCGGCAGCAGGGCCAGGCCGCTCCTCGCCAGCCGGCCCTCTGTGGCCCTGTCCCCGGCCGCCATGCCCGCGCCCGCCCATGCGCCCCACTGGATGCTGGAGGCGGGGCAGCCCTGTGCGAGGGGGTGGGGGAGGGGAGGAGAGTTTGGGGAACTATGCTGCGGATACTAAGTGTTTTGAATTGATGCCCTGAGGCACAGAACGGCAAAGGCGGTTGCTGGAGGGTGGTCTGCATTCCGGTATGCACTGGCCCGCAGAACAAATTACGCATCAGCATGTCCACCATGACCCACGTCCCCTCGCACCTGGTCGGCCAGGTCGGCGGCCGCAGCGTCCAGCACGGCGTTGGCCGCCGCGTAGTTGGCCTGGCCGGGCGAGCCCAGCAGGGAGGCCACCGAGGAGAAGGCCACGCAGGCCTGGACACGGGCGGCGCCCAGGAGCGAGGCTTGCAGAGCTGCCTGGGCGGCGCCCTTGGGCGCGGCCACTCGCCGTAGGGAGCCTGCGTTCAGCCCAGCCAGCAGGCCGTCGGCCAGCACGCCACCCGCGTGCATGAGCGACACGGCGCCCGCCGCGCCAGCCAGCGCCGCGACGTCGGCGGCGGCCGACGCGTCGCAGGTGCAGCTGGAGAGCGTGGCGGGTGGGGCGCCGGTCGTCGAGTTCGCGCTGGCCGCTGCCCTGCTGGCACGCAGCAGCTCGACCGGCACGGCGCCGGAGCGGCTGAGCAGGACCACCGAGGCCACCGCCGGCTGGTGGAGCAGCCAGGCGGCGACCGTACCACCCAGCACGCCGCTGCCGCCGGTCACGTAGACCGTGCCGCTCAGGCTCATGACTCGTGCATCGTCAGGCGCGTCGCCCTCCGGTGCGCGCAGGAGGCGCGGCGCCCAGGCGACGCGTGCCGAGACAGCACCACCGTGCACGCCGACCGGTGAGGCAGAGTCCGCGGCTGCTTGTGCTGCCAGGCTCCAGCCGGCAGCTGCATGGCTCGCGGACGGCTCGGTCCACAGCATGGACAGCACAGGCCCAGCAGCATCCTCGGCAGCCAGGGCCTTTAGCATGCCCTGCAGGGCCGCGCCGGGCAGCCGCGAGGCGCGTGATCGGGCCGGCGCGGCGACAGCCACGTCGGCCGCTCCCGTGCCCGCGATGCCCTTCATGGAAGCTGACCCCGCCAGGCCCTGCAGCGCCTGCAGCGCCGCAGCGGCTGAGGTTGGTGCCCGGAAGTTGGGCGCGTTGCGAGAAGCTGTCGCCGCGCGCCGCACCTCGGCTGCCTGCCAGGACGTGGTATACACCAGCTTCTTGCTCTCCTCATCCGCTGTGTCCCCAATCGAGGTAGCGTGAGCAGGCCCAGCGCTGGAAGCCGAAACCGCGAGCCGCTCCAGCGGCAGCGCGTCCAGCTCCCAGGCTGCCAGGAGGCCGGTGCCGAGGGCGATGGTGAGTTCGCCTGGTGCTGCTGCGGCGTGGGCTGCAGCATCTCCAGCACCCACACTCGTGGTTGACCAAAGAGCGCCGGCAGAAGTGGGGAGGTCCCCTGTCTCGCGCAGCGCAGCCGCAGCATCCACCGCCAGGCCCTGCAGCGCAAGACCGCATGGCAGGGCCGAGTCTGCAGTGGCGTCCAGCACGGCCACGGCCTTGCCGGCGCTCGACTGGCTGTCCAGCGCGGGCCACCACAGCGTTTTCGTCCTGGGGTTCCCTGCGCTGCCTCGGGACACGGACTTGGGCTCGGCGCTCGCCGCCACAAGGCCGGCGCTGGCGACATGCGCCGCGCCGGCCTCCTTCGTGACCAGGTGCACCGAGGCCTGGCCCCCATCCAGGGTCACATGCAGGCTGGCTCCAGCGGAAAGAGCGGCCGGCTGCGTGGTGAGGCGGCGCAGGCCGGCGCGGCCGGCGCCGAGCAGCGCTGCCGCGTCGGCGATGGCCTGCGAGGCCAGGCCCAGCGCGAGCAGGGGCACGGCGCGGAGGCACAGCGTGCGCAGCGCGGCGAGCCGCGGCTGCGCCAGGTCGGCCACGAATGCGGCGCGCTTGGCTTTCACGCCGACCAGGCCGAAGAGGTCGCTGGGCCGCGGCGCGACCCAGGCCCTCTGCCGCTGCCAGGGCAGCGCAAGGGTGTCGACGCTGTCCTCTGCGGCCGCTGCGCCATCTAGGCTGCCCAGCATCGTGTGGGCGTTGGTGCCCTGGAAGGCAAAGGAGCTCACGCCGGCGGTGCAGGCCTGGCCTGGGGCCGCGCTCGCACCAGGACCAAGGATGCGGTTGGCCGCGAAGCGGCCGACCGGCATGGAAGGCGCGACGTAGTCGTTGACACTGGTCAGGTGGAGCAGCGGCAGCGCGGCCTGCTGCGTCAGAGACAGGCTGGCGTGCGCCAGCCCCATCACGCCCGCCGCCGGCTCGGTGTGCCCGATCAGCGACTTGCCCGCGGTCAGCACCAGGGGGTGGCGGGTGGAGCCTGGGTCGGCTCGGTCAAGCAGTGCAGCCAGGGCGCCCACCTCGATGGGGTCGCCCAGCCCCGTGCCGGTGCCGTGCATCTGCAGGTACTGCAGGCTGCCCGGCGTCAGGCCTGTGTGAGGAATGCAGGATGTTGGATCAGGGGTTGAGGGGTGGGGTAAGTGAGAGGATAGGGTGGGCTGTTGCATACTCATCTACCATCAGGCTGCCAAGACTTGAAGATGGTACGTCTGATGGTGCCTCTGTAGAACCCTCATAGAATAGTTGTGACCGACTCCTACCACACAGCAACCCACCAGCAGAGGCGAGGGCGCTGCGGACGACGCCCTGCTGCGCCGGGCCGTTGGGCGCGGTCAGGCTGGAGGAGCGGCCGTCCTGGTTCACCGCCGAGCCGAGCACGGCGATGGCCGCGTCGCCCCGCGGCGCCTGGCCGGCTTGCAACAGCAGGCCGCCCAGCCCCTCCGAGCGCACATACCCGTCGGCCGCCGCGTCCAGGGTCTTGCAGCGTCCGTCGGCCGCCAGCATGCCCGACTTGGCGAAGGCAGCAGGGGTCTCCGGGGCCAGCATGACATTGACCCCGGCGTTGATCGCTGCAGCACACTGGGCCAGGGTCAGCGCGGCCAGTGCGGCGTGCAGGGAGACGAGGGAGGAGGAGCAGGCGGTGTCCACCGTCATCGCCGGACCACGCAGGCCAAAGGTGTAGGCCAGGCGGCCGGAGGCCACAGACAGCGTGCTGCCGGTGGCGGTGTAGGCCGTGACCCCCGCCGTGTGACGCGCCACCAGGCGCGCATAGTCGGTGGAGGAAAGGCCGACGAAGGCGCCGACGCGCGCACGGTCCAGGGCACCGCCGGCGCGGGCCAGCAGTTGGCCCGCGCACTCCAGGAGCAGGCGCTGCTGGGGGTCCATCAGCACCGCCTCGCTGCCGGCCACCGAGAAGGCGGCCGAGTCAAACTCGTCGATGCGGTCCAGGGTGGCCCCGAAGCGCACGGGGATGCCGCCAAACAGGTCTGTGGGTGATTGGGAGTGGCGGGAGGTGATGTGGAGGAGGGGTTGAACTGTGTAAAGGGAGGGGAGCAGGGTGGTGGCCAAACAACTTTGATGGCGGCCATGGTACATTGGCATACGGAACAAAGCACAATTCAGGACAAGCAACAGTATAAGACCCTCTCCCCTTGGCAGGAGCTCGACTTGCACGTGCCCCAGTCTCCAATTCCCAAAAACTCATAAAGGCCCAGCCCACCTTCCCCGGTGTCAATGTCCCAGCGGGACAGGGGCAGCAGGGCCACGGCGTCCACGGGCTGCAGCCCCGCAAAGGCGGAGCGCGGCGGCTGGGTGACCGACTCGCCCACCCAGATGCTGGGACGCTGGGCGACCACGGTGCTGCCCGCCGGCACAGCGACCAGGGGCCCTGCCAGGCTAGACACAGTAGCCTCGCCGGTGCCAAACATGTCGTCAGCATCGGTGGGCTCGCCGAGGACGGCCCCTCCAGCATCAGCTGACTCGCCGGCCGTCGCCCCGCCCACGCGCTCGGCCAGGAATGCCGAAATGCCTGCGATGGTGGGGTAGTCGAAGACCAGGGTGGTGGGCAGGTCGGCGCCCACCTTGGCCTCCAGGCTGTTGCGGAACTCAACGCTGGACAGGGAGTCCAGGCCCGCCGCCATGAGGGGCGCCTCGGGGTCGACCCCGGGCCCCAGCACGGCCGTCACCGCTTCGGTGACCAGCGCCGTCAGTGCTGCGGCAGACACTGCCGCCGCACCGGCGGCCGCCACAGGCAGGGCGGAGGTTGTTGCAGGTCGGGTCGCGGCCACGCTCGTGTCGTCACGGACGGCCTCGACCGCGACCTCGCCCGCAAACTCGTCAAACATGGCGAGGCCAGGGCGGGCGGCTATGGCCTGCAGGTACCGCGGCCACGAGATGGGCACGGCCGCGAGGACCGGGCCGGCCGCCGCGGCGGCGAGCACACCGCGCAGCGCGGCCAGCCCGGCCAAGCTCGGCAGCATTCCGACACCCGTGCGCTCCGCGCGCGCGCGTGTCTGCGCGTCTGCGCCGGCCATGCCCGCGCCCGCCCATGCTCCCCACTGCACGCTCAGCGTGGCCGCGCCGCGGTGCTGCGCCAGCTCAGCGGCCACATCCAGCGCCGCGTTGGCGCCGGCATAGTTGCTCTGCCCCGGGGAGCCCAGGAGCGCGGCGATGGAGGAGAAGAGGACACCAAAGGCGGCGGGCGCCTCTGCCAGCCCTGCGCGCGCCAGCGCCGCCAGCGCGCCGGACTTGGGTGCGAGCACGGCGCGCACGCCGCGCGCGCCCTGGTTGGCGATCGTGGCGTCGGACAGCACGCCCGCGGCGTGGAGCAGGCCGACCAGAGGCACGCCAGTGGCGCGCTGGGTCAGCGCCGTGGCGTCGGCGGCCACGCCGCCGTCGCCCGACCCCACCGCCAGCTCGCCGGCGTGGCCACGGCGGAGGAGGTCCAGCAGGGGTCCCGAAGCTGCGCCGGCACGCCCGCTGCGGCCCACAACGTGCACGCCAAGCCGGCAGTCGCGTGCCAGCCAGGCGGCGGTCAGCGAGCCCAGCGAGCCCAGCCCGCCGGTCACCAGCACACGGCCGACCCGGGCGCTGGGAGGCAGGTCGGTGGCGGGGTTGGTCACCACCACCTTGCCCACGTGGCGCGCCGCCGACATGGCGCGCAGCGCGGCCGTGGCATCGCTCAGGCCGTGCGTCACCCAGGGCAGCGGGAGGAGCGTACCCGTCGCCAGCCGGCCAGCCAGGCGATCCAGTGCCGCGGTGATGGCGGCGTCGGACAAAAAGTCCACCGCCACTAGCGTGTAGTGCACATCGGGGCGCTCTGATAGTGTGGTGGGTGGAGGAGGGATGGGAGTAAGTGATGAGCGGTGGCTGGAGTGTCCCAGACCGATATTCATATTACATCACGCACCCGTGCCACCCCAGAACCCAGACGTAACACCCAAGAACGACCCTCACCCTGTGCGAATCGTCCAGCACTCCAGATGTCGCGCTTGCTGATCTCCACGAAGCGCCCGCCAGCATTCAAGGCGGCCAGAGACCCTGCCACCATGCCGGAGGAGGTGAGGCTGTTGAGCACCACGTCCACGCCCCCCAGCTCCGCAATCTCGGACACAAAGTGAGTGTCGCGCGAGTTGAGGACCGAGGGCACGCCCCGCATCCTGCGTAGTTGGAATGGAATGGCGGCAGTGAGCACGCCATGCAGGCCCTTGCCAGTGGTATTGTGTGCATAGAGGCCATCTGACATCCACATCAGTGTGCGCCCTTTCCTGCTCGCCTTTACACGCAACCCTACCACCCACACACAAATCACGAAAACACCACCCACCTGACGATGCTCCTCTTCTGGGAGCTGCCGGCGGTAGCGACCACCCTGGCGCCCAGGGCATTGGCGAGCTGGATGGCCGCCAGCCCAACGCCGCCCGCCGCTGCGGGGACCAGCACGGTCTTGCCCGGCTTGACCCCGGCGGCGGCCACAAAGGCCATCTCCACCGTCATGCAGACGGTGGGCGTGGTGGCCGCCGCCTCAAAGGACAGGCCGGCGGGCATGCGCGCCAGGCGCGCCGCGGGGCAGGCCACGTGTGAGCCCAGGGACCCCGCGGCCAGGCCGAAGACGGCGTCGCCGGGGACAAAGCGGCTCACGCCTGCGCCCACCGCCTGCACCACCGCGGCGCAGTCGGCGCCGGGGGGCCCGGGGTCCCCGGGGTACATGCCCAGCACGTTCAGCACGTCCCTGAAGTTGACGCCCACAGCACGCACGCTGAGGGTCACCTCACCCGGGGCTGGCGCAGCAACGTCCACCGCGCGGCGGCGCAGGTTCTGCAGCGCGCCGCGCGGCGCAGGGAAGAGGCCAAAGGGCGCGGAGGACGGCGCGGCGGGCGCGGTGCGGCGCAGCCGCGCGTCGTGCCGCGCCTTGCCACTCTCCGCCGTGCCGTAAGCGCCGTTGCTGAAGGCGGATCCCTGCTCGGGCTCGCGCGGAGCCAGCTCCAGGCAGGCGGCGCGCGCTGCGGTCGCGTCCTGCGCGTCCAGCGCCGAGGCCGCGAGCGCCACGCGGCCGCGCGTCTCCATGGCGGCGGCGCGCAGCAGCCCACTGAGCGCCAGGCCCTTGCTTTCAGACCGGGCCGAGGCGCCGCGCAGGCCGACGAAACCCACGCCACTCGCGAAGGCCGCCAGGCCGCCCTGCAGCACCTCCAGCGCGGAGGTCGCGGCGCGCTCGTCGCCGCGAGGCAGCTGGAAGCGCGGCGCAAAGGTGGTAGTCGGTCCTTGCACCTCAACAGGCACGGCAGCGGGCCACGCCACGTTGTACAGCAGTTCTGCGATGCTCGTCGGCGCGTCGGCGGCCTGCGCCGTCGCCTTGGCCCCGGTCCCCGCCAGGGACTTGAGGGTCATGCCGCTCAGGCTCATGCCCGTGCCGCTCCCGCCCGCCAGGCCGTAGTCGAGCCGGGAGGTCGCGGAGTCGGCCGACAGCTCCCTGCTGAAGGCCCACAGCATGGCGTCCGCCAGCTTCGTGCCGCTCACCAGCACCGCGTCGGCGCCGGCAGGCACCTTCAGGCCGGCTTCCTGGCCCGTCGCGGCTGCGGCGGATTGCAGGCAGCAGTCCAGGGTGGCGGGGTGGGCGAGGAAGGCCAGGTCGGCGGCGCCCGTGTTGTCCAGGCCCGCCAGGGGGCCGGGCGTACCAGGTTGTTGCGCGGGAGTGGTCCCGCCCGCCAGCGCCTGGATGGCCGTTGAGTGGAGTGTGGGCCATGCGGAGGCACTTCCATTCCTGCTTTCCACTGCCCCGGCCTGGGCCGTCAGGTGGGCGTGCTTGAAGGCGGCCGGGGAGGAGGCCACTGCCACGGCCCCCGACGCCAGCGCCAGGCTGACGCGGATGGTGAGGCCGCGGTCGCCGCCCTCGGGCAGGATGAGGGGGTTGGGCACCTCCAGGCCCTGCAGCGCCCGGCTGATGTCTCCAGGAACAGCCGTGACGAGCCCCACCCCCGCCAGCTCCATGAAGGCCGCGCCGGGCACGACCGCGCGCCCGCTCACCCTGTGGTCCCAGAGGAAGGCGAGGGCAGGCGTGGCGCCCAGAGCGCACTCCAGCACCATCGCCCGTGCATTGATCGCGGCGCGATGCAGGCCGGCGTGCGGGCTGGGGGCCACCCAGTGGCGCCCGCGCTGCCAGACGGGCTGGACGCTCACGTTCTTGCTCGTCTCCGCATGCACTGAGGGCGATGTAGGCGCCCTGATCAGCGTATGCGCGTTGGTTCCCTGGAAGGCAAAGGCCGACACGCCCGCCAGGCACGACGCCGCGTCCGCCGCCTCCTGTGGCCGGCCAAAGGTGGCGCGCGGCAGCGCCCAGCGCGCCGGCGCCACGCCGGGGGCGGGGCGCATGGAGGTGCCCACGTACTGGTTGACGTCCTGCAGGTGCAGGATGCCCGGCAGCGCCGCGTGCGTCAGCGTCAGCGCGGCCTGCGCCACGCCGGCCAGGCCCGCGGCCGGCTCGGCGTGGCCGACCCAGGACTTGGAGGCGCTGAGCGCCAGCGGCTGGCGCCCGGCGGGGGCGCACTCCATGAACACCGCGGCGGCGGCCCCCACCTCGATGGGGTCGCCCAGCGGGGTGCCCGTGCCATGCATGTGCAGCACGGCCACTTGGGCCGCGGCCACGCTGCCGTCGGCGAGCGCGTTGCGCAGGACGTCCTGCTGGCTGGGGCCGTTGGGCGCGGTGAGTGTGGACGACCTGCCACCCTGATTCACGGCGGTGCCGACGATCATGATCGCCCAGGACGGGCCATCGTCCAGTGCAGGCCCGCCCGCCCTCGGCCCATGCAGGAGCAGGGCGGAGGCGGACTCGCCGCGGACGTAGCCGTCGGCGCCGGCGTCCAGGGTCCGGCAGCGCCCGGCAGGGGACAGCATGCCCGCCCGCTGGAACATGGCGGGGGTGTCGGGTCCCAGCGCCAGGTTGACCCCGGCGGCCAGGGCCAGGGAGGACTGCTGGGACAGGAGCGAGTTGAAGGCAAAGTGGGTGGCCACCAGGGACGACGAGCAGGCCGTGTCCACGCTGGCCGCAGGGCCCTTGAGCCGGAAGGTGTAGGACAGCCGCCCGGAAACCACGCTCAGCGCGGTGCTGGTGGCGCTGTAGGCGGTGACGCCGCGGGTGTGGCGCGCCGCCACGCGCGCGTAGTCGTTGGACGACACACCCTGAAGATTGTTGGAAAGAGAGGAATTGAGGGTAGGGAGGAAGGAAAACTGGTTTACAGTACAGCAAGGTGGGGCCTGTGGGATTGCCAGAGTGCGGCCAGTCTGGCACCCTAGAGCTCATGCCCTGTGCTCTCCAGCACTGCAGGGTTGTCCATCATTCCACCACGTCGTACGATAGAAAGGCTGCATAGACATCCAAGAGCAGTGTCCCCGCCGCTTCATCCCTCCTCCAAAAGAATAATATAAAGGAAAACACAGATCCTCCTTTCTCACCACAAACACGCCCCAGTCGGCGCGCAGGCCCTCGTCCGCCAACAGATCCACGTGACCGAGCAATGCCTGGGCCGAGGCCTCCATCAGGACGCGCTGCTGCGGGTCCAGCTGCGCGGCCTCGGTGGCGCTCACCGCCAGCGCCTGCGCGTCAAACAAGTCGACGTCGTCCAGCCAGGCGCCGTACTGCACGGGCAGGCCGCCCGCCAGCCCGGCCGCAGCGTCCACCTCCCAGCGGGACAGCGGGACGCGGCTCGGCGCGTCCACCGGCACCAGCGTCGCCAGCGCGTCGGCAGGCGACCGCAGCACGATCTCGCTCACGCCGATGACACGAGCGGGGGGAGGGAGGCGGGAGGCGAGCGACGCCGCACCGCGCGGCGACCAGAATGCCCCATCATCGACATCACTGTCAGAAAGCGCGGCGGCGGCGGGCTCCTCTCCGTCCTCGACCGCCCCGCCCTGCGCCGCCGCTACGCGGCCGGCGATGAAGCCGGTCAAAGCGGCCACGGTGGGGTAGTCAAACACCAGGGTGCCGGGCAGCTCCACGCCCGCGCGCCGTTCTAGCGCATTTCTGAGTTCCACAGAGCCCAGCGAGTCCAGACCCGCGGCCATGAGCGCATCCTCGGGGCCCACGCTGGCGCCCAGCACGCCCGCCACCGAGTCCTGCACGGCGGCCTGCACGGCCGCCCGCGCCTCGGCGCTGGGCTCGGCAGAGCCCTGCGTCGGTGTCTTCTTTGCCGGTTTGGGGGCAGAGCTGACGGTCCCCGGGTGGGAGGACAGGGTGCGACGGCGACGGGTGAAGGACGGCGGCGGAGCGCCGGGTCCGGGAGAAAGCTCCCCAGCCGGTCCCTGCTCGGCGTCGCCGCCGCCGTCACCGCCATCCACCGCCACCGCCTCGTCCTCGAACTCGGCAAAGGCCAGGGGCAGGGCACCGGCGCCGCGCATGCGGCCGACAAAACGGCCCCACATGAAGGGCACGGCCGCGGTGGTGGGGCGCGCGGCGGCGCCGGCCAGCAGCAGGCCCGCCACGGCGCCCAGGCCCAGCTCGGGGTCGATCATGGCCAGGCCCATGCGCTCCACGGCCTTAGCGGTGCCGACGTGCGCGGCGGCCATGCCGCCCTCGGCCCAGGCGCCCCACTGCACGCTGGCAAAGCCCGCCAGGCCCTGCGCCTGCCAGGTCTGGGCCGCAGCGTCCAGTGTCGCGTTGGCCGCCGCGTAGTTGGCCTGACCGGGGGAGCCCAGCAGGGCCGCCACGGAGGAGAAGGCGAGGTGCAGGGTGGCCGGGGACGACCTCAGCGCGCCCTGCCACAGCTGGACCGCGTCGGCCTTGGGGGCGAAGGAGGTGCGGATGCCGGCCACGCTCTGGTTGGCCAGGGTCGCATCGGCCAGCACCCCGCCGGAGTGCACCACACCCTGTGTTTGTGGTGTATGTATAAGAGGAGTGAGAAATGGCATGAACAAGATCTGGGAGCCAGGGGGTTGCTTTACTAATCTCTCACAGATGTTGGGAGGTTCCTGAGGGAGCCAAAGAGCAAAACCCCATCTCCCAAGCCACAGCATCCCAACCAAATATCTCACCTGCAGGTGGGATGCGGTGCCCAGGCTGGCTGCGGCGGCGGCCACCTCGGCCGCGCTGCCCGCGTCGCAGCGCCGCATGGTGACGGGGACGCAGCTGCCGGCTACGGCAAGTGCCACGGCGCCCTCTGCGGAGGCGCCACGCCCGGAGCGTCCCAGGAGCAGGATCCCCCCGATGGACTGCCTGGCCAGCCAGCCGGCCAGCAGGGAGCCAATCATGCCAAAGCCGCCGGTGATGGCAACGGTGCCGCGCGCGACGTCCGCGTGGCGCTGCTGCAGCGTCCCCGTCCTCACCACGATCTTGCCCACGTGGCGCGCGAGCGACATCTGGCGCAGCGCATTGCGCACATTGGTCAGGTCGTGAACGACGTTGGGCAGGGGGCGCAGGCCGCCCTGCCCGATGTAGTAGGCCAGGCGGGATAGGCAGTACTGCACCGCCTCGTCCGACAGGAAGTCCACCGCCACCAGGTTGAAGCTGATGTCGGGGCGTTCTGAGGGGCAAGGAAGCAGGAAGAGAGGGTGAGGATTCAAGAGTTGGGGACAGGGGTCTGCAATGTGGTGAGTGATGTGCATCACTCCAAGGGACAAGGGGTACAGCGCATGGCCAAATATATGAGTATATACAGGCACACATCATTGTTCCAGCCTATACCAACTCTCAACCCCCCCCCCCTTCTCACCTTGCGCCACGCGGGCGCCACTCCAGATGTCGCGCTTGCTGATCTCCACAAACTTGCCTCCGACCTTGAGGGCGGCCAGGGACCCGGCCACCATGCCGGAGGAGGTGAGGCTGTTGAGCACGACGTCCACCCCCCCCAGCTCGGCGGCCTCGGAGACGAAGCCCGTGTCGCGGGAGCCCAGCACCTCCCGCACGCCCAGGCTGCGTACCAGGGCGCGCTTGGGGGCGCCGCCGGCGGTGGCCACCACCTGGCAGCCCTGCAGGGCGGCCTGCTGGATGGCGGCCAGGCCCACGCCGCCGGCTGCGGCGTGCACCAGGACCCGCTGGCCGGGGGCGCAGGCCGATGCCTGGCGCAGCGCGCAGTCCACAGTGATGAACACCGTGGGCATGGTGCTGGCGGCCTCAAAGGACAGGTTGTCCGGCATGGGTGTGAGCGTGAGCGCGCTGGCATGCACGTGGGAGCCCAGGCAGCCGCCGGCCAGGCCGAAGACGGCGTTGCCTGCGGAGTGGGTGCGTCGGGGGCGATGAGCTCTCATGCGTGTTGGGGAGTCTAGAAACATGGGTCTGGCTGCAAAGAAGGCGAGGAGAAGGATGCGATGCCCTCAGACAACCATCAGCGTGGCCATGTTCCCTCTACCAACAACAGAGTGGCATCAGCGCTCACCCATCTGCAGGTTGGTGACTCCGGTGCCCATACCGACCACCACTCCGGCGCAGTCCCCACCGGGGGGACCGGGGTCTCCAGGGTACATGCCCAGAACATTCAGCACATCCCTAGGGGTGTTGGCATTGGAGGAAGGCGATTTTCGGCGGGGCGTGAGAGGAATGTGTTGTAGGCACATTTGCATGACATATGATGATGGACCGATACCGTCACGATGCCCTCCAGGGATTGACACCTGGTTCTCCAATCACACAGCAGCATCGACTTCTGCGTGTCCACAGTCCAAGCGCTGTAGGCATCCAACCAACCTCCCCGCCCTCCCCCCGAAAAGATACTCGTAACAAACCGCCCACCTGAAGTTGATGCCCACGGCTTTCACGGCCACCAGCACCTGGCCAGGTGCCACGCTCTCCTCCACAGGCAGCGGCCCCAGGTTCTGCAGGGCCCCGCGCGGCTGGGGGAAGAGGTGGAAGGGTCCCGGCGCGGGCGCCAGGGGGCTGCGCCGCAGCTGCAGGGCCCCCTGCACCCCTGCTGAGAGTGAGGTGCCGTACGCGCTGCCGGGCGCCAGCGTCGGGGCCTGGCTGGAGAGCGCCGCGCGAGGGCGCGCCAGCGCCCCCGGCCCGACGACGTCCAGCGCCGAGGTCTGCAGGGACGGGGCCTCCAGGGCCAGCGTCCTCGCCAGGCCCCAGATACCCGCGGTCGTCACCGCGCCGCGCGCGGCCGGGGTCAAACCGCGTGCCGTCTCCTCGCCCAGCGCCGCGCCGGCGGTGGTGAGCGCCAGCGAGGCCGCGCCGGAGGTCGCCGCCTCCTGCGCCAGCGCGATGGCCGTGGTGGCGAGGGCGGCGGGCCCCAGGGCCTGCTTCAGGACCAGGGCCAGGGATGGAATGGGAGCAACGGCACCAGCCGCTGGGCCTCCTACAGTCTGGACCTTGGCCCAGGCCAGGTCGTACATCCAGCGCTCGGGCTTGGCATAGACGCCGTCGGCGGCCGCGGCCCGCTTCTTCTTCAGTGCGCGCGCGCGGCGCGCGTCCGAGCTGCCGGAGCCGCCGGTGGGGCGCGCCTCCAGGCCGCTGACGGAGGCGGAGGGCGCCGCGGCCGCGTCGCTGCGCAGCAGGTAGTCGGTCCAGGTGGGCTCGCCGGTGGACAGCGCACCGGGCGAGTCCTCCTGCGGGCAGGCGGCGGCGAAGGCCGGCAGGCGCGCGAGGGAGGGCCCCGCGGCGGCGACCTCAAACGCGTCGACGCCGGCGGGGATGCGCAGCGCCGCGCCGGCCTCCAGGCTGGCGGCCGCGCCGAGCTGCAGCGTGCAGTCCAGCGCGGCAGGAGACATGCGGTAGCCTGAGGTACTGTGCGTGGGCTGCGCCACAGAGGCCGTGGAGGGTGCGATGCCCACCAGCGGCACCAGGCGCAGCAGGAGTGCGGTGCCGCGAGCGGGGCGCTTGGCCTTGACCCCGGAGGTGGCCCCGGACACGACCGCGCCGGCCTTGGCGCTGCGCGCCGCGGGCGCGGTCGCGACGGTCGCCGCCAGGTGCACCGGGGCGCGGCGGCCGGCCCCGCTCTGCAGGCTCACCGTGCCGCGGTCCGCGCTGACCACGGCGGTGAGCTCGGCAAAGGGGTAGGTGTCCGCGCGCCGCGCCTCGCTGGGGATGGCCAGCCGCAGCGGGGAGGGGATGGTGGCGTCTGCCAGCAGGGACGCCAGGCCCGGGCCCAGCAGGCAGGCAACCGCCGCGGCCCCCGCCTCGAAGAAGCCAGCGCCGGGGAAGAGGGCCATGCCGTTGACCACGTGGTCGAGGAGGAAGGAGGACGCGGGGGCGGAGAGCAGGGTGGAGAAGACGGCGCGCGAGTTGCGCTTGGCCGTCCCCGCAAAGGTCTCCAGCAGACTGTGCACCGGGGGGTGCACCCAGACGCGCTCGCGCTCCCAGGGCTGGCGGGCGGGCCCCGCCCAGCCGCGCAGCTCGCGGCCGGGTGCCGCGCCGATCAGCGCGTGCGCGTTGGTGCCCTGGAAGGCAAAGGCGCTGACGCCGAGGGACCGCCGCCCGCTCGCGGCCGAGGCGTCGGCGCCCCAGGGCGCGTCGCCGCGCGGAACGGCCCAGTGCCCTGCAGTCTTGGACATGGCACCCTCCAGGTAGGGGTTCAGGGCGCGCAGGTGCAGGATGGGCAGCTGGGTGGAAGCCAACAGTGCGGCGTGCGCGTGCGCGATGCCCACCACCCCCGCCGCCGGCTCGCCGTGCCCGATCCAGGACTTGGAGGCCAGCAGGCTGAGGGGCGGGTCGCCGCCCGGCGCGGCGCCCAGCAGCACCGCCGACAGGGCGCCCACCTCGATGGGGTCCCCCAGCGCCGTGCCTGAGGGAGGGAGGATAGGGGAGAGGAGGTGTGGAGTGGGTTGGAGGGATTGAGAGGCGTGAGGAGCACGCGCATCGCTGTCTGTACCTTAATTCTCCTCCCCTCGCCCTGGGAAACCCCATGCCCCTTCAACACCCTCCCCCTCCATCCAGCCAGGAGCACGACGACGCACCTGTGCCATGCATGGACACGCCGGAGACGTCGGAGGCGTGGAGGCCAGCCACCGCCAGCGCGCTGGCAACCACGCTTTGCTGGGCGGGGCCGTTGGGCGCGGTCAGGCTTGAGGAGCGGCCGTCCTGGTTCACCGCCGAGCCCTGGACCAGGGCCAGCGCCGGCCCGTCCTCATCGGCGCGCGCCAGCTCGTCGGCGCCGGTCAGCGCCAGCAGCATGGCGCAGCAGGCCTCGGCGCGGACGTAGCCGTCGGCGCCGGCGTCTAGGGACTTGCAGCGCCCGTCGGCGGTCAGCATGCCAGCCTTCTGTGCGCTGTAGTGCGTCTCCGGGTGCAGCGCCAGGTTGACCCCGGCGGCCACCCCCCAGGCGCACTGGCGCATGAGCAGCGCGGTGGCCGCCACGTGGGTGGCAACCAGGGATGACGAGCAGGCGGTGTCCACCGACAGCGCAGGCCCGCGCAGGCCAAAGGTGTAGGACACGCGGCCAGACACCACGGACCCCGCCGCGCCAGTGGCCGAGTAGGTGGTGGTGCCAGCATGGTCCACCGCCACGCGTGCGTAGTCCGCCCAGGAGCAGCCCACGAAGATGCCGCAGGAGGCGACGTCCAGGGACGGGCGACCCACGATCACCTCGGCGCCGGCCTCCAGCACCAGGCGCTGCTGGGGGTCCACCAGCTCCGCCTCGGCGCCCGACAGGCCAAAGACGGCGCGATCAAAGCGGTCCACATCCTACATTGGGTTGGAGGGAGAGGGATTTGGGGACAGTTGGGGAGTGGGAGGATGTTCAAGGCAGTAGGGAAGAGGTGCGGACACTCAGTCAGTGCTAGAGAGAGAAGGGGGCTTGGAGATTCGGGTGTCAACAGCGGTGCGGGAGCAATGAAGGACTCCACTGTCACTGCTAGCCTTCCAGATACCAGGCCTTGGCAATACACCCGCCAGCCTGCCCTGTGGCAACCCCTTTGCACCCCGCCCCTCCAACTTGGGCCCCCCACCAAAAAACGAAACCCAGCTCACGTCCAGCAGGCTCGCGAATCTGTTGGGCAGGGGCCCGCCGCGTGCCGTCTGCGCCTCGACATCCCACCGGTCCAGGCCGATGACGCGGACGGCGTCCCGCGCGCCGTCCCCTGCCCGGCCCTGGGTGAAGGGGCGGTGGTCGGTGGTGGCGCGCAAGCTGACCACCGCGTCCCCCAGGCCGAAGCCGGCACCACCGCCGCGCAGCGCCTGGGTGAGCTGGGCGGGGATGGTGGAGGGAAGGTCGGCCGCGCCCCAGGAGTCGTACTCGGCCTCGCCTTCGTCAGCGCCGTGGTCGCCACCGGGGGCGACCACCACGGTGGCAAGGAAGCCGGAGATGGCGCGGGCGGAGGGGTAGTCGAAGACCAGCGTGGAGGGGAGCTCCACGCCCACATCCCGCTCCAGCACGTTCCTGAACTCCACGGAGCTCAGGGAGTCCAGACCGGCTGCTGAGAGCGGGTCGTCTGCGCCGATGTCGGTCCCCAGCAGCTGGCTGGCAGCTGCTGACACCAGTGAAAGGAAGGCGTCGGGGTCCACAGGCGCTGGCGCCGAGCGCGGCTGGACCTGGGACCCGGGCGCCGCGGCTGACGCCGCCGGGGCAGTGGCAGTCGCCAGGAAGGCAGAGATGGCGGCGGCCGATGGGTAGTCGAACACCAGCGTCGAAGGCAGCTCGGTGCCGACCTCCCTTTCCAGCACGTTTCTGAATTCCACGGAGCTCAGGGAGTCCAGGCCGGCGGCAGAGAGCGGGTCGTCTGCGCCGATGTCGGTCCCCAGCAGCTGGCTGGCAGCTGCCAGGATCGTGGGTAGGAAGGCTGTCGGGTCGACTGAAGGCGTGACGCCAGCTGGGGCCGTGGCAGCCACAGTGGAACCGGCAGCAGGCTGCAGGGAGGCCGCCACAAACCCGGCGATGGCCTCGGCTGAGGGGTAGTCGAAGACCAGGGTGGTGGGCAGCTCCATGGCAAGCTGCCCCTCCAGGACGTTCCGGAACTCGACAGAGCTGAGGCTGTCCAAGCCAGCGGCCATGAGGGGCTCGGCCGGGTCGACGGCACGGCCCAGCACCCCCGCCGCGGCTGCCAAAACCTTCTCCAAGATGCCGTGGAGGACCGCTGCCGGCGGGGCGGCGGGGGTCGCCGTTGCCTCGGCCCGCCCGCCAGAGGGCGGGCGCGGCGGCAGCCGGCGCGCGGCGGGCCGACCAACAGGAGCAGCCACAGCGGCGGGCTTCACGGCGGCTGCTGCTGCGGCGTACTCGCCAAACATGGGCGGAACGCCTGCCAGGCGCGGCATGAACCTGTCCCACAGGAAGGGCACGGCGGCCAGCACCGGAGCGGCGCCTGCCAGGACGCCGGCGAGCGCATGCAGGCCGCCCACGGGCTCCACCATGCCCATGCCCATGCGCTCGACGCGCAGGGCGGTGGACTTATCCTGGGCCGCCATGCCGCTGCCTGCCCATGCGCCCCACTGCACGCTGGTGGAGGGCAGGCCCCGAGCCTGCGCCAGCGCGGCGGCCGCGTCCAGCGCCGCGTTGGCGCCGGCGTAGTTGGTCTGCCCCGCCGACCCCAGCAGCGAGGCGACGGAGGAGAAGAGGGCGGCTGCGGTCACGGGCTGCCACCCGACGGGGCCCGCCCAGGCCTCCACGACGGCGGTCTTGGCACCGAAGGACGCCCGCACGCTGCGCACGCTCTGGTTGGCCAGCGTGGCGTCCGCCAGCACGCCGCCGGAGTGCACCACGGCGGCCAGGGGGGAGTCGCGGGGACCGAACACGGCGCGGCTGTCGGCGGCGACCGAGGCGTCGGCCATGACCAGGCTGACCGGCGCCAGGCAGGTGCGCAGGAGGTGCGCCAGGTCGGCGGAGCGCGCGTCGGCGACGCGGCCGACGCGGCCCACCAGCTCCAGCGCCGCGGTGGCGCTGTCCGTCGCGCCCAGCCACCCGGCGATCAGCGTGCCCAAAGACCCCGTGCCGCCGGTGATGACGGTGCGGGACTGGACAGCGGACGGGGTGGGCAGCGGCGCCGCGCGCCGGCGGCCCGGCAGTAGCGTCGCTTGCAGCGAGATGCCCGAGCGGTGCGCCATGCCGTAGGCCCTTTCACTTGCGCCGTCGGCGGCGCCGGCCCCACTCAGAGAGAGCGATGTCTGTTCGCTGGAGCCATACGCCAGCGCGTCTTCGTCCACGGCGGACACACTCGCGCCAGCCACCTCCAGGCCCACCGAGCGCAGCACGCCCCACAGCAGCGCGGGCGCCTGCGTGGCAGAGGAAAGCGCGGGGCCCAGCGCGGGCGCAGGCGCCGCCAGGGCGCCATGCAGCACGGTGGGCGTGCGCAGGCCGAGGGAGAAGGGTGCGCGGCCGGCGGCCGCCAGCCGCGTGGCGATGGCGGCGATGCCGTCCAGCCCCACGCGCGCGGGGCCGCGCCCCGGCGGCGCGATGGCCAGCGACAGGGCGGCATCTGCGGAGATGTGCGTTGCTGTCTCAGCACGTGCAGCCTGCCACGCCGTACCATACACCAGCTGGGAGCGGTTCGGTACATCGCCGGTCGCCGACACGGCGGCGCAGGCGGCGGGCGATGGGCGGCAAGGCGCCCAGGGGGCGGGAGTTCAGGCCGGTGATCGTGGCGGTGCCCGGCAGGACGCCGTAGTCGTTCATGTCCCCCGCGGGGGAGCTGAGGCGGCAGGCTGCGACTGCGGCGAGGCCCTCGGGCGCACGTGCCCAGGCCGGCAGCGCCAGCATCTCCACAGCGGCGGGGACCTTGAGCGCCACCGGGCCGGAGGCACCGCGGCCGGGAACCGCCGCCAGGTGCAGCGTGGCGTCCAGGGCGGCGGGCGAGAGGGACACGTCCCGCGCCCGGTCGGCGGACGCAGAGATGCCGGCAAAGTGCGCTGCGATGCCCGGGGCGAGGGCGAGCGGCATGGACCCCGCCACCGCGTCCAGCGCCGGCCCGCGAGCCAGCGCCTGCAGGTTGGTGGGACGGCGGGTCAGGCCCTGCCCCGTGCGCCGACGCCGCGGCGCGTCGGCGTCGTTGGCAGCGGCCACGCCGCAGCGCAGGTGCGTCTGGCGCCGCGCGCCGCTGGACACGACCTCCACCGCGCCGGTCTGGGTGGTCACGCGGCAGAGCAGCGCCGCGGCCGCCAGGCCCGGGCCCGGGGATTGCAGAGGCAGGGGGGCGGGGACGGCGGCGTTCACCAGCAGGGAAGGGGGGGCGTCGCCCCCGCCGCTGAGCAGGCAGGCCGTCGCCGATGCCAGCTCGAAGAAGCCGGCGCCTGGGAAGAGGGGGCGGCCGCCCACCGCGTGGTCCCACAGGTACTCCATGTGCAGGCCGGCGAGGCGGCACTCCAGCCCCACGGAGCCGGGGCCGAGGCGCAGCGCCCGGCCCAGCATGGCGTGAGCGCGGGGGACCACCCAGCACCGCTGCTCCACCAGCTGCTTCTGTGGCTTGGCAATGCCGGTGGGTTGCGGGCCGGGCGCCAGCAGCGCGTGCGCGTTGGTGCCCTGGAAGGCAAAGGCGCTGATGCCCTCCAGCTTGGGGCCGTGCAGGGCGCCGAGCTGGCGCGGTGCCCACCACGCGCCCTCGTACCGGCTGCTCTTGAAGGCACCTGTGAGG